>NW_026869127.1:0-92673 GCF_020745735.1 Hemiscyllium ocellatum | reverse complement strand
GCCCTACCCTCTCTCACCCGATCTCACACTTTCCCCCTCTTCTCCCTGCTCCTTCACTCTCTCTCCACCTTCTGTCACTCTCAACCGTCCTCAATCGGTGTCTCTCTCTCAGCCCATGTCCCTCCGTTTCTCTCTGACTGAATCTCTCTCCCTCCTCTCCCTCCCTCCCTCTCTCTCTCAGACACAATCTTTCTCCGTGCTCCTTCCCTCCCCCTCTGACCCCGAGACTGGAGGTGGGGTGTGGTTGGTCATGGGGCTGGGTGTGGTGGTGGGGGGGTGGGGTGAGATGGGGTAGAGATGGAACTGCTGGAGGAGGCAGAGACGGGCAGGACAGAGAGTGTGAGGGTGAGGGGAAAGTGAAGAGTGGAGGCAGGTGGAGAAACCGGGGTTGGAGCGGTTGGTGTGAGAGGGAGAACGAGGGAGAGTGAAAGGGGGAGGTTGTGAGAAAGAGTGAGTGTGCAGGGAGAGAGAGGGAGAAATGTGGAGTAAGAGTGGGGGAGATGAAATGGGGAGGCCAGGTTGGAAAGGGGATGGGGAGGGGGTCAGAGGGAGTTAACCCCAGCTCCTGAGCTCAGGGCGCGGTGCCCTCCCCTTCCCTGAGGACCAGGACTTGGCGCTGAGTCTGTCTCTCTCCAGCTCAGCTTCTCCAACACAAAGACACACAACAACATCGGTCCCTCTGCTGCTCGGCACGCTTTCATCAGCATTTTTATTGGTTACAAATGGAAGTGATGGATACAGTCAGTGGGATGGTGCCTTTTCTCACTGGCCCCTGAGTTGTGAGAAACATTGAAATGTTTCCCTGTAACCCCCTGTGGGATAAGGATGGACAAACCAGCACTCCCCTCAGTCTGTTACCATAGCGACAGGCTGCTCCATCGCTGAAACACTGAACTGAAATGAGAAAATCCCGGATGGTGTGATTAATGAGGGAATTTGATGGATGGATGGATTTGGGTGAAGGGATATTTCAGCACATCCTTCAGCTGCTGCCTGAACTTAGTCTGGGTCACGGCATAAATCGCGGTGTTTGTGCAGCAACTGAGGAGCTGCAGCATGAAGCCCAATTCCTGCACAAAGGAATCGAGATACACAGGGGTATACACAATATTCCACATCCGTCTCCATATAGAATACAACATTAACATTGACCATAACAGGATGAAATTGGCCGAGATCACAAACAGTAAAATGACGGATTATTTTCGGTTTCTCATTTCAGTGTCAGACTGAGCGTCCCCATTGGTGTGAGCGCGGAGTCTCCTGCGGGCTCTGCTGGTCACTAAAATGTGTCTGACGGTGAGAACATTGAGCAGCAGAATCAGGAGAAATGGGACCCCCGGGGTTAGAATGTGGTGGAGGGACTCGATTGTGACCCAGACACTGGAGAATAGAGCAGCGTCTGTTACATCACAAAACCAGGGGGCGTTCCCCAGCCGATACCGAGCCATGAGCATAAAATACCAGAAAATGTTCTTTAAACAGCTCAGCACAGTCACTGCTCCCAGAACCACAGCCGCCGTTTTTTCACAGCAATATTTACTTTTCAGCTTCTGGCAACAAATGGCCACAAACCGATCAAAGGTGAAAGTGACGGTGAACCAGACAGAGCAGTCAGTGGCTGCATAAAGCAGGACGGCGTGGATATTACACACGGGGACGGAGTACATCAAGAAATAAAACTGTTCCAGATAAACAATGGGAATGTGTCTCAGGATCAGGTCGAGGATAATGACCAGGAGATCCGCCGCTGCCATGGCCCCCAGGTAACTTCTGACACATGGAGACAATCCACAATCTTTATAAAGCAGGACGTAGATGGTCACTATGTTAACTGTGAGGAAGGAAAACAAACCCATTATCCATCAGCCTGGAGGCAAAGGGACCCGTGTGATCAGGGACCCAGTGAGATTTTCAAATGTGTCCCTGTATTCAGGGGTTTATTAAAATAATTGGAGCTGGAATAACAAATGGGAAGGTCGGAATTACTGACAAAAATGTGACATAAACCACAAGAAACCCTCCCTCCCCAAACACACAGAGACACATCCATAAGGACAGATGGATTCTGGAACGTTCCCACACGGTCGATCACTCGAGAGCAGACACAGGTCACTCCTTCCCAGTTCCTAATACGGAGGGTGGAAACGTTGCTGTCCTGAAGGATTCTCTCCCAGTTTCCAGAAGAGTTCGTGAATTCCTGTATTTTGGTATAAATTGTGGTCGATCCTGTGTCGTGGAGAAATGTTCACCCCTTTAACTGCCTGAGGGGCCTTCGGAGCAGTGTCTCCTTCTCCCTGGAATGGGATCTCTTCCCTCGGGATCTTATCGATGTTCAATTCACTGACGTCCGGCCGTTCACAAACAAACAACGTCAGGGACAGAACTTTCCGGGGAATGTCAGTTATAGAATGTCGGGGACAGAACGTTCCAGGAACTCCATGACCTGTCCATCACCTTTGTCCCCTACCCACCCCACCAACATGATGTACTGTGCCTGGGCACAGTGTAACATTAATGGGGTGAGAGACGGAGGTTCCAATAACAGGAATGAGAACTAAAGGCATTGCCAGATCAGCTGAAATGGTTAGACATACCACATTCTCAATCCACCGCACAGAACCAGCCCAGACACCATAAAGCCAGGGGAGATATCTGTTCTCCGTGGAATACGGTGTAGACCAGGCCAGTGTCCTGCTCAGTACAAACCAGCAATCTGTGCAGATCAGATCCGGGCATTGATCTATAAACCCAGACAATGTGTCTGTCCAGCACGGGGAGTTGTGCAGACCACAACAGATCATTATCTATAATCCTCAACCAGATAGTCTGATCAGCACAGCGACCTGTGCAGTGATCACCCGTGAAATAATCAGTAAACCAGGAGTAGTTACCCTCCCAGCATGTAGAGCTGTGTACCCCACCCCAGTGCATTGATCTGTAACCCAGTAGCAGTTACCCTCCCAGCATGTAGGGCTGTGTACACCACCCCAGTGCACTGATCTGTAACCCAGGATCAGTTACCCTCCCAGCATGTAGGACTGTGCACACCACCCCAGTCATTGATCTGTATCCCAGGAGCAGTTACCCCCACCCAGCATGTAGGACTGTGTACACCACCCCAGTGCATTGATCTGCAACCCAGGAGCAGTTACCCTCCTAGCATGTAGGGCTGTGTACCCCACCCCAGTGCATTGATCTGTAACACTGTGTTAGATCGCTGCCCAGTGTGGGGAAACTTGCAGCCCATGCTGGAAGTGACAGAATGTGCAGCTCCCATCCATTTACAGCTCCATATCTCCATTGTGCCCTGACAAGGGAGTGCTGTGGGTGTGAACATCACTGACAGAGAGAGATGGCGGAGGAATCAGTTTACACAATTACAAATGGGAGGGGTATGGGAAATAGACAGAGACGGGGAGACTGAGAGATGGTGTTATGGAAGCATGTGTTCCCAGGTTTCAGAATGCAGAAATGAAAACATTTTAACAGCATCCTGTAACATGAGTCTTCCCAGGAATGTTAGCTGAACATGATATTGGTGGGAGTTCAGATGATGCAGAGTTTTGGATGAGTATTTGTTCTGCAGTTTTGTATCTGGGTGTAGGGTCAGCAGAGTGTTTGACTCATTGGGGTAAATCTAACAATAATTTATCTCAGTGCCATTTCCGTTGATTGTGACAGAGGGATCATCTACAAAAGGCTGAGCTAGTTTCTTGGTTCGATCTTATCGAACTCACCTCATTAACTTCCCACCCGACCCCATGGTGTCCCTCTCATTCATTACCGGCACGATTCTCCCACCCAAATATGACTGGAGGAACTCACCATCTCCCGGGTTCCCCTGGATATTCTATGATCCCTGACACTGGCGCCATCTTTTAAAGGCCACTGAGCACACGGTTGAGCTTTCTCTGTTAGGAGCTGCCCTGCACAGTTTACCCCGAGCATGGCAGATAAGGGCTAATTACACCACGTTTTGTCGACAGGGGCACGGAGGTCCTGGTGGATGGGCCATTACAGAGGGGGACCATTCTCTTCCCAGAGGAGGCCACACCAGCAGATCCACCAAGCATGGTCTGAGCTCCCCACCCAGCTCGGTGCAGTATCTGTGGTCTGAAGAAATACCCAGCAATACAGGGCAAGCATCAATAACCTTTCCCGTTCTGTCAGGATAAGGATCACCGTATTCTCTCTGCTTCCTCACACTCCCTGTATATCTGTTACAGCACCTACCCCCGAATAAAGCTCATGCTCCACCACTCTCACTGCTGCATACAGCACCTTCTCTCTCTCTCCCTCTGTCTCTGTCTCTCTCTGTCTCTGTCTGTCTCTCTTTCTCTCTCTCTCTCTCTTTCCCTCCACTTTACCCCCCCCCCCACCCCTCCTTAATAACACTGCATGGATACAACACAGTGCACTGACTCCCTCCGGACACCTGACCATGACCCCCTCCAAACCTACACTAACACTAACAGCAGGACCACCCACTCCCACCCTCCCTCTTTCCCTCCCTTTCTCCCATTCCAGGAGAAACAGCCTGGAATAGGACAGAGATGGTCATGCCGGGTGGTGGCGTGCCCGATATCCATTCCCTCACCCATCCTCCCCTCACCATGTGGGGAGGACCCTGGTACGACCCTGGAAGCGTCGTGTGGGGATTCTGAAACATCCACGTCCCACCGACCGAGTAAGGAGCAATGTTCAGTGAAGGGAACTTCTCACTTTAAACCCACTGGCAGCTCCATTTTCCCCCCGGCACAACTTCGAAGCCATCTCCCTTTTGTGTCGAGCTGGTACAAATGGAATCCCCACGGTCTCGGGGGGCAGGAGGGTGGGCTTACAACACATCGTCACCACCACCTCCCAGGAAGGGAGCACGGAGACTCCCTCCTACACCGCCCCCTGTAAACAGCTCAGATACTGAAACTAATCTGTGATAATTACTGCTCTCTCCACTTGTCCTGACATCTTCAACAATCTGTGCTCATATACACCCAGCGCTCTCTGTTCCTGCAGCCCCTTTATAATGGTACAGCCTGTTTTAAACTGTCATTTTTTATCTTTCATACCAAAGTGCATCACCTCACACTGCTCTGCATTAATCCCAATCTGCCATAATTCTGAGCACTGCACCAACATGTGATCGTACTGTTAGATTTCCACACTGTCCTCCATATACTTTACAATCCTTGCAGGTTTGGTACCATTTACAAACATAGAGATTGTTATAGTGTCACAGTCCCCATGAAACAACTGAAATCCTGCCCCACACACACGAGTGTGAGCAAGTGAAATACTGATATATTCCCACGGACAGAATTGAGTAATGACATACTGTCAATGGAGCAACAAAAATCCTGACATATACTAGACAGAATAGATGAAATATTGACAAACCACAGAGCAAGAGAAATCTGGATAGGTTCCACTTATCTGTATTCATCAGGGTATAATGGGATGAAGTTGAAAGTGTGTACTGTACCTTTAAGAGAGGGTGAATGCTGCTCTGAACTGAGAACTTACAAGCTCCTGTGATATGAGAGGATGGCAGACCTAGAAACAGTATATTACTATAGAGCTGGAGTCGGGTAATAAGCGGTTAAGAGAAAGGGGTTCTCAGAGTTGTGAATACTTGATGTAAAATGTTCACTTTCAGAGTTAAAAAAATAAATTGATGTTTTTTTAATCAGTGGAATTTGGGAGTTCTCTGTCACTCATATTTTAACACTTTAAGAGGTGAATTGAGCATTTCTATATTTAATTTAAATTACCAGATGAACTTCACGCCGTGTCCCAACCTTTTCTGTGTGTGTATCTGTGTGTCTCTGTGTGGGGCAGGTCTGGCAGTCTCTGCGGTGCTTAAAGTGATGCAATGCCACCCTCTGCTGGCCTCCACACGCCACTGCACAGGCATTGGCAGAGGGGGAAAACCAACAGGGATTCATTCAGAGAGGGAGAGGGGGAGGGAGATGGCAGCTGCTCACAGCACCATCCATGGACTGATCTAAATGTCCTTTAAATGTTGTAACTGTCCCTGCTTTCACCACTTCCTCGGGAAGCTTATTCCACACACAAGCCAGCTTCTGTCTAAAGTAATTACCTCTCATGACTTTAGCAAACCTTTCTCCTCTGACCATAAAATATCCCTCAGTCTTGAACCCTCGACTCTAGGGAAAAGAAATTGGCCCTTCAGCTTTTCTTTACCCCTCATGAATGTGTAAACCTCCGTAACGTCAAACCCTCAATCTCATACTCTCCAGTGAAAAAAAGTCCCAGCCTATCCAGCCTCCCCTTATAGCTCAATCCCTCCATTCCAAGCAACATCCAGGTTAATCTCTTCTGAACCCTCTCCAGCTGAATAATATCAAGGTCAATAATATCAAAGTGAATAGTGAAGGTATTTTCTCAGTGTGGGGGAGACCAAAACTAGAGGACATAGGTTTAAAGTGAGTGGAGAAAAAAACTACATGTGACCTCAGGAGCAATGGTTTTGCACAGAGAGTGGTGTGCCTATGGAATGAGCGGGCAGGATGTCCAGACTGGACACAGTATTCCAGAAGAGCCCTCACCATAGTCCTGCACACCCTCAACATGACGCCCCAATTCAGATACTCAAAGGTCTGACCATTGAAGACAAGTGCGTTAAACACCTTCTTAATCACATTATCTATATGAGATGCAAATTTTAATGAACTTTACCTGACGGCCTAAGTCTCTGTTACATAACACTGCCACAGGCCCTACTTTTAATTGTATAGGTTCTGCTCTTGTTTGATTTGCCAAATCCAATACCTCACATTAATCCAAATTAAACTCCATCTGCCACCCGTCAGCCCAGTGAGTGATATTACCACCTCCTCACTTTCCCTCTTCAAATTTAAAATACCCTCGCACTCTCCAGGAGGCCTGCACACTCTGGCAATTATTTTCACAAAGACCCTGAGCTAGGTATGCCTTGTGCAGTTAGGGAGAGGAGGGACAGATTGCAGACACAGTCAATGGGGAGGAGAGACTGGACATTAATCAGTGACCTGGTATCATTTCATGGTTTTAGGAAGAGTTCAGTCACACATGTTATTGGTGCTTTGGTGCCAGAAATTATGGTCTTTTTTTCATTGATATTTAGTAATAAATATCTATTTGTGACCCATCATTGTGCAGAGTATGTCTGCAGGATTTATTTCCCTTATATTGCAGCCTGCAGATAATAGCAGTTAACGATGTTTATGGCTTAACTCGATGGCCCAGTACATGAACAATCCGACAATTGAGACAAATACCTTTGCATTTGTTTAACAATGAAAAATATTCATGCAGCTGCAAATGTGTTGCTGGTCAAAGCACAGCAGTTAGGCAGCATCTCAGGAATAGAGAATTCGACGTTTCGAGCATAAGCCCTTCATCAGGAATGACCACCACTCCTCCGTCGCCGCAACCATTTCCGCCCCTCCGGTTGCCGTCGACGCAGCCACTTCCGCCCCCACTGACATCACTAACCTGCAGGAGCACAAATCCTCAGGTTTCCCCGCCCCACGCCGTCTTTCGTCACTACCCATAACCCCGCCCATAACCCCGCCCCCACGCCATCTCCCGTCGCTTCACGTAACCCCGCCCCCACGCTTATTTCCGTCACGACGCATGACCCCGCCCCCACGTCGAGCAACGTCACCACGTCTAACTCCGCCCCTACTTCGATCTCTGTCCCCGCCCCCAGCTCCAGCTCCAGCTCCAGTCCCACACCAGGTCCTAGCTCCCAGCCTTGCCGGATTTTCACCATCCCTCCAGATCTCCCCCTCTCTGAGGATGAAAGATCAGTCCTCAGCAAGGGCCTCACCTTCGTTCCCCTACGCCCTCGGATTAATGAGTTCAACACGCGGCGAGATATTGAACAATTCTTCCGCCGCCTTCACCTCCGTGCCTACTTTCACAACCAAGACTCCCGCCCACCCTCTGACGACCCCTTCTCCCGCCTCCAACACACCCCATCCACCTGGACACCCCGTGCAGGCCTCCTACCCGCCCTCGACCTCTTTATAGCCAACTGCCGCCGTGACATCAACCGACTCAACCTGTCCACCCCTCTCACCCACTCCAACCTCTCACCCTCAGAACGTGCAGCCCTCCACTCCCTCCGCTCCAATCCCAACCTCACCATCAAACCCGCAGACAAGGAGGCGCGGTGGTAGTTTGGCGCACTGACCTGTACACCGCTGAAGCCAAACGCCAGCTCGCGGACGCCTCCTCTTATCGCCCCCTTGACCACGACCCCACCTCCCACCACCAAACCATCATCTCACAGACCATCCAGGACCTCATCACCTCAGGGGATCTCCCATCCACCGCCTCAACCTCATAGTCCCACAACCCCGCACCGCCCGTTTCTACCTCCTGCCCAAAATCCACAAACCTGCCTGCCCGGCCGACCCATTGTCTCAGCCTGCTCCTGCCCCACCGAACTCATCTCCCAATACCTCGACACGGTCCTGTCCCCTTTAGTCCAAGAACTCCCCACCTACGTTCGGGACACCACCCACGCCCTCCACCTCCTCCAGATTTTCGCTTCCCCGGTCCCCAACGCCTTATTTTCACTATGGACATCCAGTCCCTGTACACCTCCATCCCCCATCACGAAGGACTCAAAGCCCTCCGCTTCTTCCTTTCCCGCCGCACTAACCAGTACCCTTCCACTGACACCCTCCTTCGACTGACTGAACTGGTCCTCACCCTGAATAACTTCTCTTTTCAATCCTCCCACTTCCTCCAAACTAAAGGAGTTGCCATGGGCACCCGCATGGGCCCAGCTATGCCTGCCTCTTTGTAGGATATGTGGAACAGTCCATCTTCCGCAACTACACTGGCACCACCCCCCACCTTTTCCTCCGCTACATCGATGACTGTATCGGCGCTGCCTCGTGCTCCCACGAGGAGGTTGAACAGTTCATCAACTTTACTAACACCTTCCATCCCGACCTGAAATTCACCTGGACTGTCTCAGACTCCTCCCTCCCCTTCCTAGACCTTTCCATTTCTATCTCGGGCGACCGACTCAACATAAAACTTATTCCTGATGAAGGGCTTATGCTCGAAACGTCGAATTCTCTATTCCTGAGATGCTGCCTAACCTGCTGTGCTTTGACCAGCAACACATTTGCAGCTGTGATCTCCAGCATCTGCAGACCTCATTTTTTACTCGAAAATATTCATGCAGTTTAGTAATGTTAACCAGATTTTAAGAAATCTCATCCCGAGCTGAAAGCTGGCACGTAAAATGTGACCCAAAGTCTGGGAATAGTTTAGATCTTCTGACGTGGGTAGTACCCATGCCTCTGAGCCAGAACCCTGAATTTGATTCCAAATGCTAAACTTCTGTGGTAGTGTCCCTAGCTCTGGACCAAACAATCTGGATTCAAGTCCTGCCTGTTGTGGAGGTGTGTCACAGTGTGTCAGAACAGGCTGATGAACAGACACACAGAGGAATCATGTTGCAGCTTTAGGAACAATTGCTGATTGGTGCTCATGTCTCTATCTCCAGGCACAAAGTTTCAGGTACAAATCTCACAGCGATGTTTCATAATACATCTAGACAGACTGATGAAAATGGTGTTAGAATTGTATCCTGTTGGAGAAGGAAGAGAGGTCAGTATTAAATTTCAGAATTAAGGCCCAGGGAAGACTGTGAGCACGTTCGTGTTAGTTGGAATCACATTTCGCAGCTGTCGCAGTTTATAAAATCATAACAGTCATGGATAGGGTGCGTAGTCAAGGTTTCTTCCCAGGGTAAGGGCGCGCAAATGTAGAGGCCATTGGTTGAAAGTGAGAGGGGGAAGATTTGGAACAAGGCCTAAGCATTTCACGCAGAGGATGGAGGCTGGTCCAATTATAACATTTGAAAGGCACCAAGATGCTGACAGACCTGCTGAGGTTTTGCAACAATTTCTGCATATGTTAAGAAATAAGATGCCTTCATTTTATCACATGTACTCTGAATGCATAAACATTTAAACATTTTTAAATGATGCAGGCACATATATATACATTTCAAATTGATTATTTTCTGCACAGAACAAGCAGCAACAATGTACCTCCATGGAGCAGGGAATGTGATGTAGACATTGTTCGGATAATGTTGAAGGAAACCTCACATGGTCCAGTTTGGGCGAGGATGATAGTGTTGTGTGACTCAACTCAGAGAGGAGCAAAATGTGATCTGCCGGAGAATGAATGGCCTGTACTGCACCCTCCCTCCCTCACTGTTTCTCATCACAGCAATGTGTGCAAGCTAAAAAAGTGTGCATGAATAGACTGATTAGTCACAGTCTGTTCCCAGAATAAGGAATCCAAAACAAGAGGGCATAGGTTGAAGGCGAGAAGGGAATAATTTAGAAGCGAGGTCAGGGGCATTTTTTTTTTAGCACGCAGAGAGTAATGTGTGTACAGAAAGTGCAGTGGGTGGAAATGGTGAAGGCGGTACAATTACACATTTAAAATGTGTCTGAAAGACGAGGGATACTGGCCACATGTTGGCAAATGTGACTAGATCAGATTTGGTTATCTGGTCCGAGTGAACAGATTGGACTAATGGGTCTGTTTCCGTTCTGCATGACTCTCTGATTATATAAAAGGAATGAAGAGAAATTCTGAAACGACCTTTCAAGTCAGAATTCTCTTCACTGCAAGTTTATCGTGCCTCTATGTCCACGTTGATCCAAGGCTGAGTTAGTTAAACACTTGACAGGGAACTGTGTCACGGATGATAGGCTACAGATCGGAAAGTGGGGCTGAGACCACAACCTGATCAGCTACAATCTTAGTGCCTGGTGGAGAAGACTTAAAGTGTCTAATGACCCACTCCTGCTCCTCAGTCCGATGTTCCTGTGTTCCATTCAGCCCCTCAAACCTGAAAGACAGGAGCAATTTGAGGCCACTTACTGCTATCACCAGGTGCATAGAAACGTGAAGACCATTCAGCCCCTCAGTATTATCACACACAGTTTGAGGTGATTTGGCAAATGTAATTTTAAAACCAAAGCTGGGTATGAAAGAGGCCCCTCATCTCTCTTTACAGAGCGTCCCCTCTCTGCAAATTGTGCTTCATTTATTGGTCATGTTGTAGACCCAGATTAACTGAGAAAAAAGTCCCCATACCTCACCCAGTGATGGCTCAAATCTTTGACTGCAACATCAATAACCACCCTATCAAGAAAAAAAATCCACTAACCTTCCAATAATAGAATGTGAGAACATCAGAAACAGGGGCAGGACGCTCATCCCCCTCAAGCCTGCCTTGCCATTCATTAAGATCATGACTGATGTGCTCTAGGTCCGAAATCCTCTTCAATGTCCAAATCTTCATAGCCCTTAACTCTCTGTCAGGTCAAATCCATCTCCCCTTCTTTAAATACTTTGTCATCTACCTCTCCTAACATGATGGAAAAGCGGATTGCTGACATTCAATACCCTCTGTTTGAAATATGCACCCCCTGCTCCTCTACCATGACCTGTTGCTATGAGCATATGATGAGAACACAAAGTTTCAGAAGAGGGGATGTTTTTTGAAGATTATTCAATGTTCACAACAATGTGTCTCTCCCCCCACCCCCGTCAGCTCCTGAAGCAGTCTGTATCCATGTGCAGCAAGACCCAGGCAACATGCAGGCTTGTGCTGTGAAAGAATATGTAGCATCCATTAACAGTACTGTGAGATGCTGCTTAATTCCACAGGGAACAGAGGAAGTCATTCAGTAACTCAAGCTCACTTCACAGGAATATGAGGAAGCCATTCAGTCCAGAGAAACTACTGAACAAGAAGAGGGATAGCCCATTCAGACCCTCCTGCCTCTTACACAGGAAGCAAGGAGTCCATTATTAAAGACCATGCCAGAGCCCTTAAAAATTATTTTGATGTTATAGTTTAAATGCAACCAATATGTTATTCTAAAGTCAAATATAACAACTGGTTCAGATGTAATGTGATTGGTGAAACTACTCGATGTTAAACAAAACTGTTTATTTGAGCACTATCATTAAAATGTAATCAAAGAAAGAGGGAATTGGAATAGCAACACGATTCAAAAAACTTAACAAAATAGTAGATGCAATCCTATTACTAACTAACTGTACCAACATAGTCATATCCCATAAACACAACCAATTGGGGAAAAAAACAAATTCCCACATACAGTTCTCCAGGAAGGGGAAAGCACTATCCAGTAAAAAAAAAGGTCAGACAGAGTAGTAGCCAGGAGATAGTCACTGAAGCTTTTAACTCTGTGGAGACCCCATTAGTTTCTGATGTTACTGAGAAACCAAAACCCAGAGATCCTAATCTGTGAGAGGAGGCCACACCCATTCAGGCTGCATTAAAATAAACCCAAGGCCTCTCTAGCTGTTTAAACAGTGGCTTTAACTAACCATCTTGGTAACGATCATTCAATCTGTCTCTTAAAAGAAACCAGGACAAAATAACATCTGAAAGCTACAGCATCATCACACTAGTCAACACATCGAGCTGTTAATCAGGACCCAGGGGTAACCCAGTCAGGCCCTTGGCCCTGTCCAATCGGACGAAGAAGAAGCCATTCAGCCCCTTGAGTCCATTATACAGGAACAAGAGGAGGCCATTCAGCTCCTGGAGTCACTGACACATGAACAGAAGGAGGCCATTCTGCCCCATGAGTCGCAAAGAGACAGCAGGAGGAGACCATTCAGCCGCTCAACGCTCTTACACAGGGAAGTGAAGAGTGAAGTAAAATGCGTTGTGTGGAATCTCAAGCAGGCACCTTCCATCTTCGAGAAGACAGCATGGTGTTCTCTTTGTAGGGCAGAAGCTGGTGGGAATGCCTATTTGTTTCAGATGGAAGGTATGGTGGCTGCTGTTGGGGATTGTGAACACATGACGTTCAGTGCAGGCTCACACACTGACTGATAATTAATGTGGGGAGAGCTAATTACGGCTTAGAAACAATTAGGAAAACCATATTAGACTAATGAATGGCTTCTCTAATTTCACATAATAATGATGATGTTCATGTTGACCTTGTCTAGTGCACGTCCTGTTCAGTGTAACCTGTATGCCTTACTCTGTACCGGTCTATTTCCACCCTATGATCTGCCTGTCCATGCTTACTATGATGTACCTCCACTGCTCATAAATAAAGTGTTTCCCTGTACTGATGTACACATGACAATAAATCAAACCAATCAATCCTGGGTAAAGTATGGAATTTCTCACCCTGTCAATGTCTCTCCTGGAAATAAGTGATCGCAACCAATCCTCAAGTTTCAGTGCAACCATCTCTATTCTCTCATAGCTCTACAGATTAAACACTGAGTTTCTTCGCTCTCATTTCATGGTACAAACATCTCTGTCTGTTTTAAGGAAATTACTACTGACAAAGGAGATCAAATCTGTAGAGATTTCCGCAAATACTCTCTCAGCAAGGATTCATAACTGCAGGAACATGGCTTTACAGAGATTTTTGAATCAGTAGGCACAGAGAGCAGTAGACGTAGTCTGTATAGATTTCAGTGAGGCCTTTGATTAAGTTCCACACGATAGGCTGCTCTGGAAGATTCGATGGCATAGAATGCAGGACAGCAGGAAAATTGGATACACCATTGCCTTGATGTTGGGAAGGAGAGGTTAATAGTGGAAGGATGCTTGTAGGACTGGAGGCCTGTAACGTATTTTTTGTTAACTCTCTGGATGGGGGCATTACTGGATAGGCAGCATGTATTACCCATCATAATTGCCCACAGGGCAGATAAGAGTCAAGCACATTGTTGTGGGTCTGGAGTCACGTGCAGGCCAGACCAGATAAGGATGCAATTTTCCTTTCCTGAAGGATTTTAGTTAACTAGTGGAGAATCTCAGGGGTTAGTGCTGGGCCCATTACTGTTTGTTATTTCTTATCAATGATAGGAATGAGATTGTAACAAGCATGATGATTAAATTTGCAGATGAGATTAAAATATTCAGTATCGTGGACAATGAGGAAGGTTATCATAAAATGCAGCAAGACCCTGATCAACTGTGGAAGTGGGACCAGAACTGGCAAATGGTGTTTAACATATATAGGTGCGAGGTCTTACATTTTGGAAAGTCAAATCAAGATAGGTGTTTCGTGATGAATGCTAATGTCTTAACGGGGTTAGTGGGCAGAGAAACTTTGAAGTTCAGGTTCACGGTTCTCTGAGAATGGAGTCACAGGTAGACAGAAGGCTTTTGGCACACTGGCCTTCATCAGTCAGGGCACTGAGTATAGAAGCTGGGAAGTTATGTTGCAGATATACAAGACATTGGCGAGGCCACACTGGAAGTATTGTGTTCAGATTTTGTCACTTTGTTATAGGAAGGATGTTATTAAATTAGAAAGAATGCACAAGAAATTTACAAGGATGTTGTCGCAACCCAATGGTCTGAGTTAAAGGGAGAGTTTGGATATTCTCAGACGTCTTCTTTAGAACAGAGGAGACTGAATGGGGAGCTGATAGAGTTACATAAGATCATATGGGGCATGGATATGGTGAATGTTGTCAGTCTTTTTCCAATGTTTGGAGAGTCACGGACGAGAGGTCATTAGTTTAAGGTTAGATGGAAGGAGAAAAGGGAACCTCAGGGGCAACGTTTTTTACACAGAGGCTGGTACGCAGATGTAAAGAGCTGCTAGCGGATGCGTTTGAAGGGGGTACATTAACAACATTTAAAAGACATTCGCACAAATATATGGATAGGAAAGGGCTTGAAGGAGATGGACCAAGTGCAAGGAAATGTGTTAGTGTGGATGGATATTTACAATGTGGAGGTCGAACCCCTCTGTTGATTAAAGCAAACACCCAGAAAAGCTCACTTTGCCGCGTAATTTGTTAATATATGACTGACAAAACTCCGACATGCCACTATTTAAAGAAAAATAGCAATTTAATTTCTTAACTTTAATAGTCATCATTAACAACAACTATTCACAAATACAAGAACTCCTATTCTTAACTGATATCCATCTGACTCCAACTCGAAAAAAACGCTGTTCCTATAACCCACGTCTGAAACATTACATTCAATTAATCTCAAGACCACAGTGTCTCTGCCTCCTCCGCTGACTTCACTCTTCCAGCTGCTGACATCCATGGGTCACCTTCCTTTGTTTTTTTAACTGCAACTAGTTTTTACATGAAAAGGTATCTTAGAGAGTGTTTTAAGTGGCCAGTTACCTCTCCGACTCTACAGCAGTTGCTCTGCTGTTCAATGGCAGTTACTGTCCATCTAGATTTCAAAATGCCATGTGCATATATTCCTCACGACACATTAAATACTCATAATTTGATTATTTCCATGTGTCGGAACAATGATATTCAAATACCATTGTCTTCTGGTATCCTGGGCATTATTTAAACTAATTCTTATCAAAACAGCAACCAAAACCCAGGTATCCATTTACCAGACAATTGTTTCATTTGGAAAAGCCTGACCATTAGCTGGCAATTCTGGCTGTACATTATATTCAGCAAAATCAGTTCTGTCTGAAAGTGACCAGTCCTGCTTTCAGACCCACCCTCCACCCCCCCCCCCCCCACCCCACCCCCGTCCTTTTCAGGAAAAAGAAATGAAACATCAGAATGAAAAGATGGCTTCATTTCTTTTTCTGTAATTCTGAATCCCAAAACTACGAAATGCAAAAGTAATTAATCTAACTTATATCTTTCATATTAATTCTGCACACATATGTAACATTGCAATATTCAAATGTAATCTACACTTTTTTCTTTAAATCTGTGATAACACATCTGCTATCACAATTGTACGGCCCACAACATATATATTTTTGCAGTTAAAAGTTGATAACGTCAGACTCCAATGAAATATTTACATATTTTAGTCTTTAAATCTTTCAGAAAATGCAAAAAGTTTGTAGTTTTATACATTCATCTCCGACAACCCGTTTGTCACATACAATCATGTATTGTCAGGCCAGCACCAAACTCAATAATCTTCATTCAGTTGTGGAGCATTTATTTCTGGTGGATGTTCGGTTTCTTTTTGACAGGTAGCCAACTGGCCATTCCATTCCATTAACATGATCCTGCATCAATACCTCTCCAACCCCTATATCGCTAACAACAATTGCAACTTTGAAGTGTTTCAAAATATTTGTTGTAGCTAAAATTGGTGTGGTAGTTAACTACCTGCTGGAACTGTTCTATACACCAACATTTTACGTCTTTTTCAGTAAACCCATCAGCAGTTCCACAACACTGCTGAAGTTTTGAACAAACTTCCAATGGAATCCACTCAGTCCCAAAAATCGAAGCTCCTCTTTCATCGTGGATGGTTGTGGAAATTCCTCAAAGCCCTTCGTCTTTGTGTTCCATGGGGTCAACCTTCCATGTCCAATGTAATGCCTCAAGAACGTCACATCTGCCTTCGCAAAATCTGTTTTCTTTGCATTTATTATCAGTTTTCCTTCTTGCAATCGTTCAAGGAGCTCTGCCAACTGTAACATGTGATCTTTCCATGACTTGCTAAAGATCACTGCATCTAACAGATAAACTGCACAATTTGTTAATCTGGCCACAACTCTGGTCATGAGTCTTTGGAATGTGGATGGTATATTATTCATTCCAAAGAGCATCACTTTGAATTGATGTTGCCCTTTAAGGTGACAAGCGCAGAAACTTATTTCACTTTCTCTGATTACGTTGCCTGCCAATAATCATGCAGTAAGTCCAACTTTGTGATGCGTGTGGCTTGTCAAACATTATTTATGCCGTCTTCGAATCTTGATATTAGATAGGAATCTGAATTTGTTGACCTTATGATCGTGGACACAAAATCGCTGAGCCCCATCAGGTTTGGGAAATAACAGAATCAGCGTACTTCACCCGCTCTGACTAGGTTCAATGATGTCTTCGATGAGCATTGCCTCTACATCCTTCTGGACCTCGGTGGCTTTGTGAGGATTAAGCCAGCAGGAGTGTTGTTTATCAGAACAGCATTCCCTACTTCCACCCCATAGACAAGCGTAAGTCCTCCCATAATGGTTCTGCAAATGTCCTCATACTGCTGCGATGAAAATCAACTGGGTTCATTGCTCCTGCAACGGATAGCTCGCTGTCCTCTCTCACTCCTCAAGGAATTTCTTGTTAACTAAAGAATTGTGCGTCACATCAAAATCCATGACATCCGCATTTGATCCCTCACTCTGCAGGGCAGTAACTAACATCTGTTTCTCCAGTTCCCTATCTTTATATTTGTAAGGTTACAATGTATTCACATGACATACCTGTTACCTTTATTTTTATATCCAGCATCTTTACCAGACAGTTTACCTGACTCTACTTCTTCTCCATTTGGAAGGAGACACTAAACCTGGATTTGAAGGGATTTCCCACTATTGGTGGCACCCCCCACGAAAAGAAATAGCATCAAATTTCATACTTTGTACCTGCCACTTAGTTCATTCTATGCTCTACCTTCTTCATGTGCTGTTTAGCTAACTCACATATTCTAATCTCTCTCTCTCACCTCAGATACATATTCCAAGTTTGAGATCTCTGACTTCAGTCCTGTTATTTTCTCTTTAATTAATTCCAAAAGACCTCACATTTCATGTCCGAATACTAACTCAAAGGGAGTAAATTGAGTAGATCGGGGCATCTCTAATGGCAAATAATTTAATGGGACACCTTTATCCCAATCATTTGGCCAACCCTGACAGTACGCTGTTATCATGGTCTTCAGCGTCTGATGCCAACTTTCCAAGGCTCCATGCGATTCAGGATGGGGCGCACTTGATTTGTAGTGCTGTATACCTAAGCTATCCATGATTTACTTAAACAGCCGAATGGTAAAATGACTCCCTTGGATTGATGGGAACTTTCTGGGTAGCCCGTACTGAGTAAGGAAAGATACGAACCCCTCCACCACCCTTTTCGTTTAATAATCTTAATGGAATTATCTCTGGTAATCTGACAGACACATCCATTATGTTTCAGAAATATTTATTTCCGCTTTTAGTTTAGAAAGAGGGCCTACAGAAATAATCATAACCCAGGTGAAAGGTGCGTCGAATGCAAGAATTAGCGACAAAGACTCTGGTTTCTCGTCCTGCCTGTGGCTTACCTACCATTCGGCATATATGGCACACACAGTAAAGAATAAACACGTCCTTGTGCATTCCAGGCCAGTAGAAATGATTGCATACATTAGCCTGAATCTTCCAGGTGACCTCCTGCAGGTAGTTCATGTGATCCCCGTAACACTTCCTGTCTGTATGCGATCGCCAACACAATCTGGTCAACTTTGGCCCATTTCTCCTGTGCAATAACCTGTTGTGGTCTCCATTTTCATTTAGGACTCTATTTTTAAGTTGCTAACGCAGAATGTATTCTGATTCCTTTTCTGACGATACATCAATTTATGTAAATTTCTGTTGTAAGGCCATTAGCCTTTCAGGACTAAACACCTCTGCCTGACCCTCTGCCTGATCAGGATTTTCCTGAACTATTACATGAACAGCGGGCCAGTTAATGACACTTCCGCTCCTTTGTCTTTCTCTTTACATTTTGCTTCTTGCTGTAACCTATGACAGTGAGATCTTGGTATTACACAGTCTGGAAACTTTCCTGGGTACTTGTCTTTTAACTCATCAATCCACTGGTCTTCCTTTGACTTCACCACCACAAAAGGTGTCACTTTCACCTTGGATCCTGCTGTGTTGTTCTCAATAATAAAGCGGTATTTCTGAAACTGACGGTCTGCCACTCACTCCCACTGTTACGTCCCCAATCTTGATTTGGATCTCCAACCCGGAGAGCACTAAATTTCTGTTCCCATTCCACAAATGATCACTCTCTCAGGTAACATGTCAGAAAGAGTACAAATACTTCCATCATTTACTTTTAGATGCTGAGAGAATGTAAGGATTACACATACTGGAGATCACAGTTGAAAGGTGTAGCACTGGAAACGCACAGCAGGTCAGGCAGCAACCAAGGAGCAGGAGAATACATGTTACAGGCATAACCACTTCATAAGGCAACTGGGGGATGGGGGTAAAGAGTTCTGAGAGATACGTCGGTGGGTGGGGGAGGAGGTGGGCAGAAGGTAACTTGGAAGGCGATAGGTAAATGCAGTTGGGGGGGCGATGGTGAGAGGTCAGAGGACTGGGTGAAGTGGATGGTAGTAGGACAGCTGGGACCCTCCAACCATACGGCATCAACGTCGACTTCACCAATTTCCAATTCTCCCCTCTCCCAACCTCATCCCAAATCCAACCCTTCAACTCAGCTTCATGTTCTTCAACTCTCCTGACAGTCCACCTTCCTTCCCACATGTCCACTCCACCCTCCTCTCTCACGATCATTCACATCTTCATTTTCCTATCGCCTTCTCATTGACCTTCCCCTCAGCCCCACTTCTACCCTCCTACTTACCTTTTACCCCCCTTTCACCCCCTCCCCGCCACTTTCCATATGAAGGGCTTGTGCCTGATGTGTCGATGTTCAGACACTGCCTGACCTGTTGTGCTTTTCCAGTGCCACACTTTTTGAATAATAGAGACTGAACAGATCCTGTATCTCACAAAATTATACCTTGTTATCCTTCTCCCCCGTTCTTTCTGAGTAACCTTTCCCCACAGAGGTGAATCCTTTATAGAGATCAGGTTCAACTCCATACCCGTCCCCTGCCTAAGCTGAGCACTCTCCTGCAGCTCTTCAACTTTTCTTGGGGTTCCTTTACTACTTCCACTAATGCCACTGGCTTAGCCTCTTTTACCACATCTTTTTTTAACGACAGGGCCTTTCTTCAACGACTTGCATTGTGACTTTGTCTATCCCACTTATTGCAGTGAAGACAGTTTTTCCTAGTGCGCTTCTTAAACCACCTGCACTGTAATTCTATGAGTTACACTCTGGTATTGTGAAAACACCTGAGGCTTTTCACCTCCTTTCAACACTCTTGGGCTTATTTATTAACCGAAATAAACCATTGCCAATGTGCTCTCGATCTTTGTTTAGTAGAGTAGGATCTCCCCTTCTCCAAATTTCTAACCCTCACAGGAGGGAGGTCCTACCTGAAGCTAAATTGCAGCTCATGCACCAATGTGTATTGACCTGCCATCTCTGCCGTGCTTCTCACTTCTCGAACTTGCTGTTCATTCTCATGAACTCTGGTCATCTCTGGATGTGAGTGTTTAAATTCCTCCAGCAAAATGATCTGTCTTGTCTATTTTTAAGGCCCATGCTCATCAATCAAAATTACTATGTTTGACTCTTTCAAACTCAATATAAGTCCGACCTGGTTCCATCATTATGTTTCTGAATCGCGCTATATATACTGCTGGTATCAATTCGTAAGCATTCAAAATAGCCTGTTTGACACCGGCATAACCTCCTCTTTTCAGCCACAGAACATCCTATCTACTCCCCTTACAATAGAATCCCCTATGACCATGGCCCTGCGATACTTTTTCTCGCCCTTCTGAACAGCAGTCCCAGACACGGTGCCATGATCCTGGCAACTGATGCCATTCTCTGGTGAGCCATCTTCCCCAACAGTATCCAAAACGGTATACCTGTTTTGGAGGGAGATGACTGCAATGGACACCTGCACTGCCTTCCTACCCTTTTTATGCCTTTTGGTCACCCATTCACTTTCTCCCTCAGCAATCCTAACCCGCAGTGTTAGGATTAAAGGATGAGAAATAACACACACAGCACGATATAAGTAGGAAACGAGATGAGGTCCTGAAAGAAGAATTCAGGTAGCTAGAAGAGAATTTAAAGGGTAGTGATCTCAGGAATACTACCAGTGCCACGTGCTAGCCAGTGTAAAAATGAAAGAATAGGCAGGATGAACACGTGGCTTGAGGGATGGTGTAAGAGGGAGGGATTCAAATTTGTTGAACATTGGGACAGGTTCTGGGGAAGGTGGGACTATTACAAAATGGATGGTCTACATCTGAACCAGACCGGAACCAACATCTTTGTGGGAGTTTTTGATCCTACTGTTGGGGAGTTTGTAAACTAATGTGGCAGGGGTCTGGGAACCAGTCGATACTGGAGATTGTAAGAATTGTGAAGATGGCATTAATAAATGGAAGGGTAGGCAGAGAGCGGATGAGCACAAATATCTGGTGGCATGAAATACGACTACTTTCATGCAAGGAGTATAGTGTGTAAGGCAGATGAACTTAGGGCTTGGATTGGTGCCTGGGAGTATGACATTACTGCAATCAGAGACTTGGTTCATGGAAGGGCATGATGATTAACAATGAAATGTTTCAGGATATAAACCATTCAGACAGGACAGAAAGGGAAGCAAAGGGGGGCGGGTGGATGGGGTGGAGTTGCATTGCTGATCAAGGACGATTTCATGGCTATGCTAAAGGAGCACACTATGGAGGTCTTGGGTAGTGAGGCATTATGGGTGGAGCTGAGAAATAAGAATGGCACAGTTACATTGTTGGGGCTGTATTACAGACGTCCCAACAGTGAGTGTGGGGTAGAAGAACAAATATGTTAACAGATTATGGAAAGATGTAGAGGCAATAGGGGAGTGGTGATGGGAGATTTTAATTTTCACAACATTGACTGGGATACACTTAACGTCTGGATGGGATAGAATTTGGAAGAATTCCAGGCAGGTTTTCTCCTGCAGTATGTCAATAGTTCGACGAGCGAAGGGGCCACATTGGAACTGATACTGGGGAACGAGCCAGGACAGGTGGTAGAAGTTGCGGTGGATGATTTCTTTGGGAACAGTGACCACAATTCTATAAGTTTCAGAATATTCGCAGATAAATTAGAAAGTGGACCTAAGGGAAGAGTACTAAACTGGGCCAAGGACAATTATATCAATATTAGACTGGAACTCGGAAATGTGGATTGGACACAGCTATTTGAAGGGAAGTCCACATTTGCGATGTGGGAGGCTTTCAAAGTTAGGTTAAAGATAGTGCATGATAGGCATGTCCCGTTGATGGCAAAGGATAGGAGGGGCAAAATTCATGAACTGTGGATGACAGGATAAATTGTACGACTAGCAAAGAGGAAAAGGGAAGCATACATAAGGTCTAGGCAGCTAAGAACAGAATGGACCCTGGAGAAATATCAGAAGAGTAGGACAAGTCTTAAACAAGGAATCAAACGGGCTAAAAGGGGTCATGAAATAGCATTAGCGAGCAGAATTTAGAAGAATTCCACAGCAGTTTATTCTTATATAAGAAGTAAGCAGGTAACTAGAGAAAGGATTGGTCCACTAAAGGATAACGAAGGAAGGCTGTGTGTCAAACCTGGGATAATGGGTGAGATTCTGAATGATTACTTTGCATCAGTGTTCACTGAGGAGAGGGACATGATGGATGTTGAGATTAGAGATCGAAGTTTGATTAGTCTGGATCATGTTGACATAAATAGGGAAGATGTGTTGGGTAGTCTACAGGTTATTACCGTGGACAAATCCCCAGGACCGGATGTGCTTTATCGCAGGTTGCTGAGGGAGGCGAGAGAGGAAATAGCTGGGGCCCTGACAGATACCTTTATGGCATTCTTAAATACAGGTGAGGTGCCAGAGGACTGGAGGGTTGCTCATTTTGTCCCCCTATACAAGAAAGGTAGTAGGGACATTCCAGGTAACGACAGACCAGTGAGCCTGACTCGGTGGTGGGAAAGTTGCTGGAGAGGGTACTGAGGGATAGCATCCATTTATATTTAGAAAAGAATGGGCATATCAGGGATAGGCAACATTGTTTTGCGTGGGGAAGATCGTGCCTTATCAGCGTAATTGAGTTCTTTGAGGAAGTGACCAAGGTGATAGATGAAGGAAGGGCTGTTGATGTCATATACATGGACTTCAGTAAGGCATTTGATTAGGTTCTCCATGGCAGATTGATGGAGAAATTGAAGTCATATGGTGTGCAGGGTGTTCTAGCTAGATGGATAAAGAACTGGTTGAGCAGCAGGAGACAGAGAGTAGCAGTTGAAGGGAGTTGCTCTCAATGGAGAAAAGTGACCAGTGATGTTCCACAGGGGTCAGTGTTGGGACCACTGTTGTTTGTAATATACATCGATGATCTGGAAGAGGTCACTGTTGGTATGATTAGCAAGTTTTCAGATGACACGAAGATTAGTGGAGCAGCAGAAAGCATCAGGGACTGTCAAAGAATACAGTAGGATAAACTGAAAAATGTGTTGCTGGAAAAACGCAGCTGGTCAGGCAGCATCCAAGGAGCAGGAGAATCACTGTTTCGGGGCATAAGCTCTTCTTCAGGACTCGAAGATATTCCCGAAATGTCAATTCTCCTGCTCTTTGGATGCTGCCTGACCTGCTGTGCTTTTCCAGCAACACATTTTTCAGCTCTGATCTCCACCATCTGTAATCCTCCATTTTCCGTTTTGATATAGATAGACTGGAGAGTTCGGTGGAAAAGTGGCAGATGGATTTCAATCCAGACAAATGTGAGGTGATGCACTTAGGCAGGAGGAATTCTAGAGCGAATTATACAATGAATGGAAGAGCTTTGAAAAAGTTGATGAGCAGAGAGATCTGGGAGTGAAGATCAGTTGAACCCTTAAGGTTGTTGCACAGATGGATAGAGTGGTCAAGAAGGCATATAGTATGCTTGTCTTCATTGGATGGGTATTGAGTATAACGGCTGACAAGACATTGTTTCGGCCGCATTTAGAATACTACGTACAGTTCTTGTCGCCACATTACCAAAATGATGTGAACACTTTGGAGAGGGTGCAGAGAAGATTAAAAAGACTGTTGCCTGGTATGGAAGATGTTAGCCATGAAGAAAGGTTGAGTAGGTTAGGTTCATTTTCATTAGAAATAAGGAGATTGAGTGAGGACCTGATTGAGCTTTATAAAATTATGAAGGGTCTAGAAAGTGTGGATAGAGACAAGCTTTTTCCCAGGGTGAAGGATAAAATAACGAGAGGTCACACTTTCAAGGTGAGAGGTGGAAAGTTTAAGGGGGATACATGCGGTAAGTACTTCACCCAAAGGGTGGTGGGCGTTTGCAACGCGTTGCCAGCAGAGGTGGTAGAGGCAGGCACGGCAGATTCATTTAAGATGCGTGTAGACAGATGCATGAGTAAGTGGTGAGCAGAGGGATACAGATGCTTAGGAATTGACCGACAGGTTTAGACAGTACATTTGGATCGGCTCCAACATTTGTTGGAACAAAAATGAGAAATTCTCAAAGGGCTGTTCAAGTGGAAATTCCCTTCCCCAGAGTATTGTGGTGCCTGGATGTTTGCATTTATTCAAAGTTGTTTTTTGTATGTAGTAAAATGGTATTCAGACAGAAACATGCTGCTGAGACCAAAAGCACATGGAGCGGTAACAAAGTATCTAATAGCCCACTCCTGCTGCTCAGTCCTGTGTTGCTATGTTGTATTCAACTCCTCAAGCTCCTACAAGGAGCAGATGGAGGCCACTTGCTCCATATACCTGGTCAACAGTAACACAGGATCTCATTCAGTCACTCACGACTGTCACACATGGTTTGGTGTCAGTTGGAAAATGTTATCTGGTTCGAAAGACGCCTCTCGTCTCTTTACAGAGTGTTTCCTCTCTGCAACTTGTGGTTCATTTGTTGGTGATATGATGGACCCAGATTCACTGTGAACACAGTGCCCATACCTCAACCAGAGATGACTCACAAAATACTTTACTCTCTCTGATTGCAACGTTCAATAAAATAGCATTCCAGAAAATTACAGCCACTAATTTTGCAATTACTGAATATGAGGACAAAAGGAACAGGATCGGGAAATTCGGATGATCAAGCCATTGCATAACACCATGGCAGATCTACTGTTGACATTAACTCCTCTTTAATGCCCAATTCTTCACCCCTTAGCTGTCTGACAGGTCAAAAATCCAACTACCTCCTCCTTAAGTGCTTTCAGTGATATAGCTCCCCTAGCTCTCAAGCCCAGGTCATTCCTGACAGTGATTGCCCTCTGTGAGAGGAAAGCACTCCCTACACATACACCGTCACCTATTGATATGAACAAGAGGCGAATACAGGGACTCAGGAAAGAGCGAATGGCTTTGATACCAAGGCAGTATTTAACTGAAGATGGCATCAAGACCACCTACCTATTTGATCTGAATGTGGATCAGGTGTAACTTTCCCACTGGACGGGGTCTTTCAGAACACAAGTAACAGGTTTGGGGTCAGTCGCCAACAATCCTCTCACTCCTGGGACATCTCTGCAGGAGATCCCCAGGTTAGCCCCCTCAGCACAAACATCTTCAGCTGCTCCATCAATGTACTTTCCCAGCATAAGATCTGAAGTAGGTATGATGACTGAAGATAACAGAATGTTCAGAACATTTTGCCCCCCATCAGCTCCTGAACCATTCTGTGTCCATCTGCAGCAAGACCCGGACAGCATTCCGGTTTGTGCTGTTAAAGTGTCGGTAACATTTATGTAACAGCACGGCCAGACACTGCATATTTCCACAGTTAAAAGAGGAGCTCACTCAGCATCTCAAGCTGGTTTCACACGGGTATGAGGTAGCATTCAGGCACAGGAAGAGTGACAGCACATTCAATACTCCTACCTGTTACACAGGAAGAAGAGTTGTCTGGTCAGTACATCGAGCTGTTAAACAGGAACCGGCAGAGCCCAATCAGACCCTTAAACCTGTTCCATGAGACCAGGAGGAGGCTATTCATCCCCATGAGTCAGTTATACAGGAACAAGAGGGGGTCACTGATATTCTAACATGACAAACCAAGACTAACATGAAACCGAGACTGCACTGATAGAGGACTCCATGACGTTAATCATGGTTCCATTGTCTGTAGAACGTGTGCTGCTTTAACATAGTTTGCTGGCAGAGAGGAGTGAAATCAATTGATTTGTGCCAAGTCTCAAGAAGGCATTTTCCAATCCTGAGAAGACACACCCATCGTCTCCATGGAGGTCAGAATCTGGTGGGAATAGTTAACTGTTTTCGCATGAAGGTATTGTGGCTGCTGTAGGGATTGCGGATAACGGGACTTTCAGTGCAAGACCATACACCAAATGCACTGTATTAATGTGGGGAGAGATTATTCAAACACTGGCCCTCTGTCTCTCACATGTGACATGGGAATTGGGTGTGGAGTGAGGGGAATATTCTCAAATGCTCTTAAACTAACGACAATCATGCAACCCGAGTAAAAAAGAAGCCATGGAATTTTTCACCGTATCAGTGTCTATTTAGAACATCGTGAGTGACTGTCCCTCCCCCTCAAGTTTCAATGCAATCGCCTCTCACTCTCTCACAATGCCAGAGATTAATCTTCACTGTCTCCTCATGCTACCATAATCCCAGGGATTAGTCTGGTGAAACTCCATTGCACACTCTCTGTGGCAAGGCGATCATTCCTTATAAAGGAGAGAAAGTCTGTCCACATTGTCCCAAATACTGCCCCAACAACACTCTCAGCGATGATCATAAAAACTCTTTTTTCCTCTTAGACATCTCCGTTTATTTCCTGTGGCGTAAAAAGACTTTCATTCTCACTATCATGCTGGAAGAGTTAATACTTTTATAATGAAGGTATAGTTGATGCTGTCGGGATTATGGATAACATGACGTTCATTGCAGGATCATGCACCAATTGAACTGTATTAATGTTGGGAGAGTTTATTCAAAAACCTAAACCTCTCTCTCTCTCTCTCTCTCTCTCTCTCTCTCTCTCTCTCTCTCTCTCTCTCTCTCTCTCTCTCTCTCTCTCTCTCTCTCTCTCTCTCTCTCTCCCCCCTCTCTCTCTCTCTCCCTTTCTCTTTCTCTCTCTCTCTCTGTCTCAGTTGAAATAAGGAGTGGGGGTGGTTGAGTGGAACGTTCTCAGAGCATCTTAAACTATCGAGAATCATGTAATCTGAGTGGAAAAAAAGCCATTGAACTGATTAGCATATCATTACCTTTTAGAACATCATGAGTCACTGTCCATCCCCCTTAAGTTCAATGCAATCACCTCTTATTCTCTCACTGAGCTTCGCTCACTGCTCATGGTGCCATCATCCCAGGGATTAGTCTGGTGAAACTTGAGAGAAGGTCTATCCACAGCACCCCAAATACTGCCTCAACAACACTCTCAGGGATTGTAAAAAACATATTTTCTCTCATTTAGACATCACCATTTATTTCATGTGCCACAAAATGCCATCCCTTCTCTATGCACTACGACTGACATGGAATTTATAAGTTCCTTACATCTGTACGTCAGCGTCAATAAAGCCAGCACCAGAGATTCCTATGGAGATGTGCATCACTCTCGGAGACAATTTCAATGACATTGTATACACCTAAAATAGGGGATGATCACGTACCTGAATGGAAATGAGATGTAGCAATACGTAAAACAGGCAGAGAACGGGAGCTATCTTTACCTTTATTCTTCTCTCACAGGATGTATGCTGCCCTGGTCAGGGCAGCATGTTATTCAGATCTTGAACTGAGTGGCTTGTTCAGCTGTTCCACTGTACCTTAAAGTGTAACACGCATAGCTATGGATTTTTAGTGCCACAACACAGGATAAATCTTCCTGCTTAATTAAAACCAGCAACAGAGAAAAGATTTATCCCATGCATTAATCTGATAATTCTAGAGTCCAAATCTATTTAAAGTAAAAATTAAAAACTTTATTTCTTA
Source organism: Hemiscyllium ocellatum (assembly GCF_020745735.1). Lineage (NCBI taxonomy): Eukaryota > Metazoa > Chordata > Chondrichthyes > Orectolobiformes > Hemiscylliidae > Hemiscyllium > Hemiscyllium ocellatum. The sequence continues at coordinate 65,009 of NW_026869127.1, read as the reverse complement.
AAGTACAACAGAGAATAATAAACGAACGATTACTTACAACTTCTTCCTCTAACCTATCTTTGACCTTTCCCTCCACAGTACAACCCCGATAAGATTCCTAATTAAGATTTACAAAAGAAAACTTCATATCTCAAAACCAGGAAGCTTTCGGTTCTTCTCCATATTCCTGTCTTCTTTTCTTCTTGGGGACTCTGCTTCACCAGTTACTAATCAATAAAGGTACCTATAGGAGAGCTACTTTTCAGGCAGTCTTTAGATGCTGGTAGCTTGGCAATTCTCCTCTCAATCGTTCAATTTTCCATGGCCTTGTACCGCCAAACTATTGGATTGTATCATTGGCAGTTAAGATTGTCAATATAATAAATTGAAACTTGATTGGAGGTGGGTATTTTGGGATATAATTTAAAATGTTTTGCTGAATTTGTTTCTAGACAATGAGCTAATCGGACGTTCGACAAAATGTTACATTATATCTATTTTTCAGAGCTCTTGGTGCTGTCAGGTAGTTATTGTTGGTTTTTAATTCTCTCAAAGGTACAGTACACCCACGTGTTCATCATAGAAGTCACACGGAAACCTGAGGATTGAATCATGACACATTGACTTCCCTAAAGGTCTTGAGGCAAGCAGATTGTTTTTTTTATAACAAATGATAATGGTTGCTTTTAAACTCCCCAATTTCCTTCATGAGATATCAACAGACTATTATTCTGTGGCTCTAGATTATGAGTCAATGACTTGACCACCATAAACTGTCTTCCCTTATGTGCAGAGAACAAGTTAAACATTCTCAATAGAAATTATTTAGTGACGGACATGTGATTGCAAGAAACGTGAAACTGTTGCATCCGGATTGAACAAAGGCACAAATGGTTTATTCAGATATTGCACTGAGACTGAGGACGATACTGGGATATTATGATGGTGGTATTGGACAGGATTGGTGAGTGGGGAGGACACGGAGATGTAAACCTGTGAAGGACAAAATGAATTATGGAGTTTGAGAAGAGTTTGGTTCCTTCTCGCATATCAGTGAATAATGTATAAATCGTAGTTTAATAGTTATAATATATAAGGAAATACATTTTTGTTTGGAACTGAAAATATTGACTGCCCTTTCCAAAATGTACACATCATAAGCGGAAATTCAGTTCAACCCAGTTGAGTAGACAAATATAATGACTTACCAGGAACACCAAATATCGTTAGGATGGGATAGTAATCACCTTGAATAATCCAAAGGATATCCTGGATCTGATATGCTAATGATATCCCAGGCTGAGAAAGCCAGTAAAGACCCAAGGATAAACTCCTGTCCATTGTTGGAACATTCCAGTCGAATGTTCTCAGATTCTGATCCATTGTTGGAACATTCCAATCCATGGTCCTCAGATTATGAATCATTATTGTAAAGTTCCTGTCTAACGTTCTCATATTCTGATCTTTCCTCCCCCCCCCCCACCCCCTCAAGCTGCTGATCCCTGTTAGTGCTGTAAGTGGTGGTCCTACTCACACTATGGGATAGCACATTGAACAGAGCCCATTTATCTTTCAACGATGGAAACTCTCCACTGGGATAATTAGGATCCACGGAAATTTACATTAATCACAGTCACTGAACGAATAGCTCAATTTAACCTCTTTGATTTCAATATTGATTTTATTAAAATTTAAAAGAACGTTTAAAATGTATTCATTTAGCTTTGGATATGTGGGGGTGGCGGAGGGAAGGAATATTGGAGATGGTAGATTGCTTGCGTGTAATCATTCAATCTGCCTTGGATATGGGAGTAATGTCAAAGGATTGTCAGAACATAAAGAACTTTTTCCGTTTATAAATGGAAACATATAGTCTGTAGCTACTCATCAGTGATTATGATGTCAATAAAATATGGAGAGAATTTTTCTAGTCCATAACCTGAGAGGCAAATGTAACTTCGACAACATGAGTGATAACAGACATGTGGCATGGATATGTTAACAAAGAATATGATGTGACACGCAATTCAGATGGCTCGTCGAGGATCAGAGAGGGCATGTGAGGGTCATGCTGTTAATGTTGTCGATGTCAATCAACTGTGATTAAGTACCATGCATTGGTTTTCAATTTCAGTGTGATTATGTTATTGGGGACATGGCTGCAGAGACTGGAGGGAGGGAACATGATATTTCCCAGTCATCAGTATTGGGATGTTACTCTTTATAAATCATAAGAAAATCAAATTCCAGGATACATCTCCAATGAGGAGTGAGGAGAGCCAATACATTGGAGCAGAATACATTGGAGTAGAAATTTGGCCATTAAACCCATTGCTCCTCTATTCAATGATGGCTGTTAAGTTTCACAACACCATTCCGCTTTCTATGTGTAACCCTTCATCCCCTTTACAATCAAGAACATATCTGTCTTACTCTCAATTATACTCAATTACCTGGCCTCGGCAACCTTCTGTAAGAGTGAATTGCCTAAAGTCACCACTCTCTGGCTGAAGAGGTTCATCTTTATCTGGACTTGGAAAGGTCTTCTCGTTACTCTGTCCCCTCGGGTCCTAGTCTCCCCTCCATTGGAAATATCTTCCCCAAATCTACCCTGTTCAAATCATTCAATCTTTTGTAAGCTTCAATTAGACCTCCTAACATCCTTCTGAACTCTATCAAATATAGACTCAAAGCCCTCAGATATTCTTCATATGTTAAGCTTTTCATTCCTGGGATCACTTTCGTGAATTTTATCGGAAAATGCTCCAGGGCCAGTACATCCTTCCTGAGATATGGGACCCAAAACTGTGCACAACAATCCAACTGTAGCCTGACCAAAATCTTATAGAGCCTCAGAAGTACATTCCTGCATTTATATTCAAGCCTTCTTGAAATAAATGGAATAATTTTATTTGCCTTCCCATCTGCTGAAAACCTGTAGGTTTACTTTTCAAGATCCTTGGACTAGCAACGCCTCCCCCACCCCCTCCCCCCCCACCCCGAGTCTTCTGAGCTTGCTCGTTATTTAGAAAATAGTCCATGCCATTATTTTTCCTGGCAAACTGCATGACCTCACACTTGCCCACATTATACTCCACCTGCCAATTCTTTGCTCACTCCCCTAACCTATGTAATTCCTTCAGCAGGAGAAAGTGAGGACCGCAGATTCTGGAGATCAGAGTCAAAACGTATTGTGCTAGAAAAGCACCAGCCGGTCAGGCGGACTCTGAGGAGCAGGACATTCGACGTTTCAGTCATAAAGCCTGCATCAGGAATGAAGTGGGTGGGCGGAAGGGGGTTGACAGATGAATGGGAGGGGCTGGGAGGAAGGTAGCTTGGAATACAATGGCTAAATGGAGATGAGTGGTGAGAGTGGAAGGTGGAGTGGATAGATGGGAAGGAAGATAGACAGGTAGGACAGTTCAACAGGCGGTGTTCAGTTGGAGGGTTAGATCTGGGATAAGGTGGAGGGAGAGAAGATGAGAAAACTGGTGACATTGCGCTGGATACCGTGTGGTTGAAGGTTTCCAAGGTGGAAGACGTCTGGTGTCTAGATTGTAGCAGTGGAGGAAACCAAGAACTTGCATATCCTTTCAAGAGTGGTAGGGGGAGGCGAAGTATTCAGCCACAGATAAGTGGGCTTGTTGCGTGAGTGACAGAGAGTGTTCCCTGAACCGTTCTGCAAGTTGACATCCTGTCTCCCCAGGTGTAGAGTAGACCAGGAGCAATGGACAGAGTAGATGAGTTGTGTGGATGCACCTGCCTGATGTGGAAAGATCCTTTTGGTCCTTGGATTGAGGTGAGGAGGAAGTTGTTGGCACAGGTTTCATACCTCTTGCAATGGCAAGGGAAGGTGCCGGGAGTGGAAGGTGGCTTGTTGGGGTGTGGGAGGGAGGAAGCGTGAACCTAACAAGGGAGTTGTGAAGGGAAAGGTCTCCGGAGAATGCTGATAAGGGTGGGTAGGGAAGTATATCTCTGGTGGTGTGGTCTGACTGTCGGTGGAAGAAATGCGGAGGATGATGCATTGTATCCTGAGGTTGGTGGTCTGGAAGGCGAGCATCAGAAGTGTTGCTAGAGGGTGCTACTGCACCCTCCTGTAGCCGAACCACCTCTTCAATGCTACCTATCCCTCTATTCCATCTTTGCACTGTTTGAAAACTTAGTCAGAATGCACTCAGTTCCTTCATGTCGACCTTTAATGCACAAAGCGAATTTTGTAGTCCCTACACTGAGTCTTGAGGAATATCAATTGTCATTGGATGCCATCCTGAGAAGGACACTTTTAATCCCCACTCTCTGCTTTCTGTCAGACAGCCATGCATCTATCCAAGCTAACACCTTGCCTGTAACACCAGGGGCCCTAATCTTTCTCAATAGCCTCCTGCGTGGCACCTTCTCAAAGGAATTTAGAGAAGCAGGTTAACAACATCCACTGGGTCTCCTTGGTCAACTCTGCTCTTTTACTCCCTCAAAGTATTCCAGCAGGTTTGTCAGGCATGACCTCCCATTGATGAAACAATGCTGACTTTGTACTATTTTGCTAAATACATCCAAATATTCAGAAATCCCATCCATCACGATGTATTCCAGTATGTTACCCACAAGCAAGGTTAGGCTAATCAGTCTGTAATTTTCTATCTCTTGCCTAACTCCGTTATTAAATGGAGTGTCATGTTCGCAATTTTCCAGCCATTCCTGATTTTAGTCATTCCTGAAAGATTACCACTTTCACTTTCACTACCTCTTCAGCTATCTCCCTTACAATGCTGGGGTGTAGTCCATATGGTTCAGGTGATTTATCCAAATTCAGGCCATTCAGTTTTCTAGCATGTTCTCCTTGGTGATGACCACCTTACTCAGCTCTGCCCTCTCACTCTCTACAATTTTGGGGAAATTACTCGTGTCTTCCACCATGAACATTGATGCAAAGTTCCTCATTCATTGCTTTGTTTTCCACTACAGTCTCTCCAGCATCATTTTCCAGTTGTTCATATTCACGTTTGCCTCACTTTTTCACTTTATATATCTAAAGATCCTCTTCCAGTCTCCTTTGTATTACTGGTTAGCTTACCTCCATATCTAATCTTCTCTGTCCTTTTTTTGCCCTCTGTTAGGCTTTGTAAGTTTCCCAATTCTCTAGTTTCCCACTGCCCCTCACCACATTATACGCTTGCACTTTTGCTTGTATGCAATTCCTGACTTCCGCCGTCAGCCCTGGCTGTCTCATCCTCCCTGAACCATGCCTCTATTCCTCGGCAAGAATCCCTGCTGTGACTCCTGAATTAATCTTGGAATCTGCTGCTATTGCTGTTCCTCTGTCTTTCATGCTTGACCACTCTTCCAGTCAATCCTACCCAGCTTCTCCCTTATGTCTCTGTAGTTGCCTTAATTCAGCTGAACTACTGTTACCTATGATTCTATCTTCTCTCTCTCAAATTGCAGAAGAAATTCAACCACGTTCTGATCATTGCTTCTGAAGTTTACCTTCACCCTAATCTCCCTTATGAATCCTGCGTCATTAAATCCAGTATCATCTGTTCCTGAGTGGGATCCACCAGAAGTTGCTCCAAAAAACCATCTCATAAACATTCCTAAAATTCCTTTACTTGCGAACCACTACCAACCTGATATTACCAGTGCACCTGCATACTGAAATCACCCATGATTACTGTACTTTGCCATTCCTACACATCTTTTCTATCTCCTGGTGTATCTTATGCATCAGCTCCTAACTACTCATTGGAGCCCTGTACAAGACTTCAGGTGTGATTGCCTTACATTTGTGGTTCCTCAATTCTACCCACGCAGATTCTACACCATCTGACCTTCCTTCCTTTCTTATTATTGATTTAATCTCATTTCTTACTAATATGCAAATTCAATCCCTCTGCCCACCTGCTTATTTTTTCGATAGGATAAATATCCTTTCATATTCAGATCCCCTTGAAGCCACATCTTCGTGATGCCCATCGCTTCATACTTGCTGATTTAATTCATGCTACAAGCTCATTTACCATATTCCTTATACAGCATGCATTCAGTTGTAACCCCTTCAGTCCTGCATTAACCGTCCCTCTTCTCATTGTCGTTCATTTGTGCAGTGCGCTTGAAGTTTGATATATTAAATATTTCCAAATGCCCTATCCTATTTGTGTCTGTGCTGGAGGTTTTAATAACTTCTCCTGAGTTCTGTACTCTTACCTCCTCTTTTAATTTAACTTTCCTAATTAAACCCTATAACTACACACACACACACACACACACACACACACACACACACACACACACACACACACACACACACACACACACACACACACACACACACACACACACACACACACACAATCAGTTTAAAGCTCTGTCTACAGCCCTGGTTAGGATTCACTCGGATTCTGGTCCCAGCAAGGTTCAGATGACGACTGTCCCCTCGGAGCAGGTCCTTTCTTCCTCAGTAATAAAATGTATTTATTCAACACAAAATACAAGGATAAAAAAGCTTTTCTGTGCAAAATATGAAAGCTACAAAAAGGCAATATTGTTAAAATACACTTACTTCAAATAAATTGTAATGTGAATTACAAAACGATGGAAGTGGTGTGCAAACATTATCAATCATTATTTGACCCACAGCTGAGATCCTGATTTCCCCTCTGCCAGTAATTCCCTTCACTGAGATTCCACTCTACCTCTCACGCAATGTCTAGCGGGGCGACAAGTTCCTGTTGGCCCAGACTATTTAAGTAAATCCACCTTCTCCCTGGAACCAATCTTTTGATCTATTGGATTGTGTTTAGCTGTCAGCAACTCAGCTCTGAGATGTTATTGGCGAAAAATGATCTGGGATGACAGCCAGTATTCAGCATGGTGCTCACAGGGTATGGCACCAGACAAAGGGCTTACAGTCTTTGAGAGTTTCTAAGAAACGTTTCTGTGTATTTCTCCTCATGCTATCTCCTGATCTAACATAACATTCGTCTGACACACATTGCTCTCATTCACTCCGTCGCTCTTTTATTCACTCTGTTTATCTCACTTCACGGTTTTTCTTTCTGTGTATTTCTCTCCCTCTCAGTCTCGCTCCGATCATTCACTCTATTTTCAAGTTGTCAAGTTGGAGAGCTCACGGACGCATATTGGGCTTTATGTCCTCCTTCTATGTTGTATTAATGCTGAAGTTCTCTGACCCACAGTAACAATTTTTGGTGCCTGGAGAGACAAGCTGGTCCAGTGAATGACACAGTGGACAATTAACCATCATCTCTTCCTATTTTCTGACATGCAGCAACATCGAAAAATTTGTTCAACAAACAAATTCCTCTAATTAAAATCAGCACACTTCAGACTGCCAAGCCATTGTGTTCAGTACCCTCTTTTTTTTGTTGGTCTTCGTTGTACTGTGATTAGACTCCAACTTCTCCTCAGTCACTGTACCTGTGAACCTACTGCTGTGGTTCCACACACCCCTCCCCCACCGCTGCCACACACTAGTTTAAACCCTCGTAAAGGACAATAGCAAACCTGCTTGCCAGGAGGTTGCTGCCAGTTCAAAGCCATCCCGTCCATCTTGTTTATATCCTACCAGCCCGAGAATCTCAAAGATCCACTTATCGGAGATAGTTATCAGTTCATGTGTATCCCGTCCTTCTTGTGTGTATCCTCCTGACCCGTGAATCCCAATAATCCACACATCGTAAATTGCTGCCAGTTCAGAATCATACCGTCCTTTTTGTGTATATCCTCCCGACTCGGGAATCCCAATGATCCACATTTTGGAAGCGCTGCCTCCCCGATCAGCACTTTGATCGTGTATTTAACTGTGCTACCTTACCTTTCCTAACCTCACTCGCACGTGACATATTCTAATGTCTCCAAAATTCAAATATCCTCTCAGCACAACTCCAGCAAAGCCTTTTCTTTAAACTGGATAGACTTGATCATAAAAACTTAAGTGTGACGTCAGGAAAGTGAGACTACTGGATCTGATATCTATCCCCGCCACCAAACCTGTTTGACAAGGTATACATATGGACCATCTATTTGCAGATGGACGAGGATAAACAGAAGATTAGAAAATGTCAGAGCAGATGGATGCAATTCAGCCTGTTTACTCAGCTTTGCTATTCAATTAGATTCTAGTTATTCTGTTCCTTTCAATGGCAGGGTCTTTACCCAGCATCCCCAGCGGGTCAGAAAGTTCCCAGTGTCGTTGTGTGCACAGTCCTGCGAAGGGAGTTTACAGTGCCAGGCAATGGGGTGTGGGGAGTCCCAGGGGTGGCACAGGGAAAGGCTGCATGTAGTGACGATGGACTGTGGGAACTGAGACAGATGGAATGGGCATCCAGGGACACTTCACTCAGACAAGTGGCCGGGCAAGATTCCTAAAGACCCAGAGGAAACAGCGAACCACGGCTGCTTTTACAAAAACCTGTCACATTTGCTGCATTTCTCCATCGAACAAAAGCAAAAATACTGTAGATGGTAGAAATCTGAAGCAAACACAGAGACGTACTGTGGAGACAGAAAAGACTTAATGCTCCCAATTCAGACACGGGAAGAATGTACAAAGTCCACACAGACAGGGTCCAGAGATTGGAAATGAACCCAAGTCCCGAGCACTGTGAGGCAGCATTGCCTGTATCACCATGCTGCCCAAAGATGGATAATTGAGGATAGTAAAGTTAAAAGCATAGATACTGTTCTCTGTGATCGGGATTAAGAGGTCTGAAGGTTGTGTTGCCTACATGGTGCTCGGGTTTGGGATATATCATCTCTGTTGCAGAACTTGGAGCAGGAGGGGAATGATCCAGTGTTCAGGGTCCGTGTAGGTAACAACAGCTGGACAAACAAATGACAATGAGAAGAGCGACGGGTAAGACAGGACTGAACTATTATATCGGAATACATGTAGTATAAGGAATAAGGTAAATGAGCTTGTGACTCATCCATAAATTGGCAGGTACGACATAGTGGGCTTTACAGTGATATCGCTGCAAGAGGATCAGGATTGGGAGCTGAATATTCAAGGATATTCAAACTGTCGTAAAGATTGGAAGGTGGGCAGAGACATAGAGTTGTCTCAGTATTAAGAATGGAATTGAATCAATAATCAATAATAAGAAATTTAATAAGGTCAGATTGTGTAGAATCTGTGTCGGTAGAATTGAGGAATCTAAAAGGTGAAAAAATGCAATTGGAGTTGTATACTGGGAGCTGGGGTGTAAGATACACTAGGAGGTAGAAAGATCTGCAGGAAAAGCAAAGTTACAGTGATCATGTGGAATCTTATTATACAGATGGACTGGGAATTCAGATTGATAGTGGTTGGCAGGAAAAGGAATTTGTGGAATGTCTACGAGATGGCTTTTTGGAGCAGTTTGTACAGGCAGACTAGATTAGGACAGCCTAAGGTGACAGTGATCATAATATGTTTGAATTTACTCTGCAGTTTCAGACAGAGAAGTTAGAATCAGAAGTAACGGTATTCCAGCTGAATAAAGGCCATTGCACAGATATGAGTGAGGAGCTGGGTAGAATTGACTGGGAGATGGGTCCAGCAGGAAAGACAATGGAACAGCAATGACAGGAGATTTTTGGAGTAATTCACGATACGGCAGAGATTTATCCTGAGGAAAAAGAGGCTTGTATAGGGAGGATGGGACAACCATAGCTGACTAGGGAAGTCAGGTATAGCACAAAAGTAAAAGAGAAATGATATAATGTGGCAAAGTGCAATGGGAAACCTGAGGATTGGAAAGCTTACAAAGACAAAACAGAGGGCAAATAAAATAAAATAAGGAGGGAGATTATTAAATATGGGGGTAAGCTAGCCAGTAAGATAAAGGAAGACTGTAACAGTTTCTTTCGATATATAAAGTATAACACAGCGGCAAAAGTGAACATTGGATTGCTGGAAAATGAGACTGGAGAGATGGTAGTGGGGAACGAGAAAATGGTCAAGGAACTGAATAATTACTTTGCATCAGCTTTCGTGGTGGAAGGCACGAATAATACCTTAAACATTCAAGAGATTGAGGGGCCAGAGCTGAGTATGAGCCTCCCACCATGGAGAACATGCTAGAAAAAAAATGTAATGGTCCGAAGGTGCTTAAATAAACGTGACCAGATGGACTACATCCCACTATTATAAGGGAGATAGCTGAAGAGGGAGTGGAGGCAATCGTGGTGATCTTCCAGCAATCACTAGAGTAAGGAACGATCCCAGAGCACTGGAAACCTTCTCACCCTTTTTAACAAGGGAGTAAGGAGAAAGACAAAAAAAACCCACCATGAATAGTTTATCCTTTGTCATGGGTAAGATCCTGGAATCCATTGTGTAGGATGAGATTTCTGAATAGTTGAAAGTGTTTGGTAAAATAGGGCAGAGTCGGCATGATTTCATCAAGGCAAGTTAATGCCTGACAAATCCATTGGAAATCTTTGAAGAGGAAATGAGCAGCTCGATCAAGCACAGCCAATGGATGTAATCTATCTGGAATTCAAGAAGACCTTTGACAAGGTGTCACACAGGAGATTACTGGTGTTAGAGACAAGGTAGTGGCATGGATAGAAGCTTGTCTGTCGAGCAGAAAGCAGAGAGTGGGGATAAAATAGTACTCTCAGGATGGCAGCCAGGGACAAGTGGTGATCCAGAATGCTCAGTGTTGGAATCAGAAATTTTTACTTGTTACATTAACAATCTAGATGAGGGAATTCAGGGCACTCGGATTAGGTTTGCAGACGATACAAAGATAGGCTGATGGACAGGTCGTATTGAGGAAGCGGAGAGGCTGAAGGAAGAGTTGGACAGGTAAAGAGATAGTCAGATGCACTCCAACTTTGGAAAGTGTGAGGTCATGCAGTTTGGCGTGAAGAATAGAGGCATGGTCTATATTCCAAATGGCGAGAAAATTCAGAAATCTGAAGTGCAAAGAGACTTGGGAGTTCTAGTGCAGGGTTCTCTCAAGGTCAGCTTGCAGGTTGAGGCAGTAGTTAGGAGGGCAATTGCTATTATGATTGGGAACATTTACTACGAGAAGAATTGAATATAAGAACTGACTGTATACGGCTCTGGTCAGACCACATTTGGAGGATTGTGATCATTTTTGAGCTCCATACCTCAGGAAGGATGTACTGGCCCTGGAGCGTGTTCAGAAGATTTTCAAGAGAATGGTCATAGGAATGAAAAGCTGATTGCATGATGAATGTCTGAGTACTCTGGATCTATACTTGATAAAGTTTGAAAGGATGAGAGGGAATGTAATTGATATCGACAGGATACTGACTGACCTGGAGAGAGTGGATGTTGATAAGATGTTTCCATTGGATTAGAAACCGCGGGCACAGCCTTAAATGAAAGGGAATACTTTTCAGAACAGTGATAAGGAGAAAGTTATTTAACCATAGAATGGTGACTCTTTGAAATTTATTGCCACAGAAAGCTGTGGGGTCAGGTCATTGAATATATTTGACACGGAGATAGATCGTTTTTGATTATCCAGGGGATGAAGGGTTACGGGGAGAAGGTCGGAGAATGGGTTTGAGAAACCTATCAGCGGTGATTGAAAGACGGAGCAGACACGATGGGCTAACTGTCCTAATTTATGCTCCAATGTCTTATAGTCTTCTGGTCTAAACCTTAACGGAGTACCTTCCATCTCTGAGAAGATAGATTCATGTTCTTCATGAGGGTCAGAAGCTGTTGTGAATCGTTAACTGTTTTAGAATGAAGGTATTGTGGCTGCTGTGGGGGTGGTGGATAATATGACATTCAGTGCAGGATCACACACCAACTGCACTGTATCAATGTGGGGAGAGTTTATTCAAAACTTAGACCTCTCCGTCTCTCTCAATGGGGAGTAGGGGTTGGGGTGGGCGGGTGGAACGTCCACCCTGCACTTAAACTATCCCGAATCATGCATCCTGAGTGAAATAGCATTCATGGAATTTATCAGCTTTCCATCGTCTGTTTCGAATATAAGGAGTGATTGTCCATCACTCTCAGGGTTCAATGCAATCACCTCTTATTCTCTCACAGCACTAGATCAACCTTCACTCACTCCTCATAGTGCCATTATCCCAGGGATTATTCTGGTGGAACTCCTCTTCATTATTTGTGTGGTAAGGAGATTACTCCATATAAAGGAAAGAAAATCTGTCCACAATACCGTAAACACTGCCTCAACGCCACTCGGGTTTGATCACAATAATTCATTTCTCTCACTTAGCTGGCTCCATTTCTTTCGTGTGACACAGGAAACCATTCATTTACAATGCACTGCCACTGATGTAGAATTTTAAAACATCCTCACATCTGTAGGTCAGCATCAAGAAAGCCAGCACCAGAGGTGCCCATGGAGATGGATATCACTCTTGGGAGAGACTCAATCACAAAGAATACATCTAAAACAGTGAATGGTTACCTACCTGAATAGAAATGAGCCGTTGGAATATGGGATGCAGGCAGAGAAAGGGAGCTACCTTTCCTTTTGTTCTGCCCTCACGGGATGTGTGCAGCCATGGTCAGGCCAGCATGTTATGCCGATCTTGAACTGAGTGGCTGTGTCAGCTGTTCCACAGGACAATAAATAGTAAAACAAATTTCCGTGGGTTTGCAGTTAAACAGAGACTTGACCAGAGAAAGATGACCCACTGCCTTCTCTAATGGGCATAAGGCAAGTCGATATCAACAGATTATCATTCTGTGTTTCTGGAATAATAGCCAATGACCTGACCCACCGTTCACTGTCTGCCCATCTTTCAGATTTTGTGCAGAGAACAAATTAAACATCTCAAGTGCAATTATTTTGCAATGGATATGTGGTAAGAAGGGAATTGAAACAGATGTATCTGGAATTAACAAAGGAACAAACGATGTTTAATTCAGGATTTGAACTGAGGCTGAGGAGGAGACTGGGACGTCCTAACGGTGGTAACTGGACAGGATTGGTTTGTGGGGAAGATATGAAGATGTACACTTTGCAAGAGAAAACGAATCAAAGAAGTTGAGAACAGTGTGTTTTACCCTCGCGTATTGGTGAGTAATTTGTAAATAATAATTTGCTAGTTATAATTCTTAAGGATTGGAATCTTTGATTGGAGCTGAAAACGTTGGCTTGCACCTTTTCAAAACCTGCATGTCATGAGCATCGAATCCGTTCAGGCCGTTTCACTAAACAGACAGAGTGACTTACCAGGAACACCAACTGTAGCAAGGATAGGATAGTAACCAGCTTGAGTAACCATCAGTACATCTTCAATCCGCTATGCTAATGATATCCAAGGCCGGGAAAGCCAGTAAAGACTATCGGATAAACTCCTATCCATTGTTGGATCATTCCAGCCTAATGTTCCCAGATTTTCATCCATTGTTGGAACATTCCAGTCTAATGTTCCCAGATTTCCATCTCCCCTACCCTTCTCTCTGAAACTGCCAATCCCTCTTATTGCTGTTGGACATGCTCCCGCTCACACTATGGGATAAAACGCTGAAAGCCTTCCCTTATTGGTAGAAGAGAGAAACTCTCTAGGGACGTATACGATCCATGGAGACTGACATAATTACAATCGCTGAACAAATAGCTCCAGTTAACCCCTTTGAATTCAATGCTACTTTATTAAAATTCAAAATAACGTTGAACATTTGTGCATTCTGGGTGTGATATGCGAGTGTGACTGAAGGAGGTAATGTTGATGATGGCAGATTGATTGTGTGTAATCATTCAGTCAGCCTTGGATATGGAAGTAATGCCAGATGTTTAACGGAACATAGACATGCTTCTCTGTTTATAAGTACAGAAATGAATCCCGTAACTACTGATCAGTCATTGCAGTATCTGTAAAATATTGAGAAAACAACTATCATCCATGATGTGATAGCAAAACCTGCCAAACAAAAAGTGGGTTACAAAAAACAAACGCACGGATAAGTTAACAGAGAATTGCACATGACAAACACAGTTCAGATTGTTATTCCAGGATCAAGGAGGGCAGGTGTTGGTCATGCTGTTGATGTTATCGATGTTAAGGAACTGTCAAGAAGTGTCATTTAATGGACTTCGATTACATTGTGATTATGATATTGGGGAAAAGACTGAAGACGGAGAGGGCTGGGGGACATGGCTGATTAGACTGGGTGGAGGGACAGTGATGTTCCCCATTTACCAGAATTGGAATGTTACTCTTTATAACTCATATGAAGAACAGATTCAAGCATACATCGACAATGAGGAATTAGCAGAGACAATATTAATCAAATGTGTTTATGCAATATAAAATACAGGAACAAAATGATTTTCTGCACACACTAATATATGCAAAGTACAAAGAGATAAGGTTGTTAAAATATACTCCTGATATTGAACTATATCAATTGAAATGTGAATTGCATAACTAAGAAAGTGGTATTCAAACTTTATCAATCATTATTTGACCCACAGCTAAGATCGTGATTTCACCTCTGTCAGTGAGTCCCCTCACTGAGATTCTCTGGCCTAGTCTCTCATACAGTATCGGTGTGGGCAGGAGTGGGGTCATGGAGGCGGGTGGTGGTTATCATTTCCTGCTGCTTTTGGCATAGCCTATTTAAAAACTATGCTTTCTCCATGGAACCAATCTATTGGCCTAATGGGTTCTGTTTCACTGTCAGTAACCCAGCTCTGTGATGTTGTTAGAAATAAATAATTTGGGATGACAGGCAGTATCAGAATAGTGCTCACAGTGTATAGAGCCCAGACAAAGGGCTTTCCGTCCAGATGAATTTCTAAATAAAGCTTCTAACTTCTGTCTGTCCATATTTATCTATCGTAATGCAGTCTTCCGATCTATCTGACTTCACCCTCATCTAACACCTCTTCCTCTCGCACTCAGTCAGTCACTCCCCTTTCAATCCTCTCTCACTTTATCTCCCTTCACTTGCTTTCTCTCTGTTTATTTCTCGCTCACACACAAGCTCTCTTCACACACTCTCTCTATCTCCAATTGTGCAGTCGGAAAGCTTGTGACTCCACGATGGGCTTATTAGCCTCCATCCATGCCATAATAATTGAGGTTCTCTGACCCACAATGAATATTTTCTGGACTGACATGCTGGTCCGGTGACAGGTACAGTGTACAATCACACATTATCTTTTTCTGCTCGTCTCTGGGGTACAGCAGCCTTGAAATGTCTGTTGAAACAAAACAGACTGAGTGAAATTCGAGCAGTCGAGAAGACGTTCATGAGTTTTTTACTCGAGTGATGGAGAGGGATAAGTGTGCACTGCAGGGCAAGAGTTATAGTTGGGGGCAGGAAAATTATGATGCAGTGAGGCATGACTTCGGATGCGTGGAATGGAAAAATAGGCTTCAAGGGAAGAACACAAATGATATGTAGAGATTGTTCAAGGAACAGCTAATGGGTGTCCTTGATAAGTATGTACCAGTCACGCAGGGCGGAAAGGGTCTTGTGAGGGAGCCGCAGGTTAATAAGGAATTGGAATCCCTTGTGAAAGGGATGAGGGCGGCCGATGTAAAGATGAGGCGTGAAGGTTTAGTTGGGGCGATTGAGAGTTATAAGGTAGCCAGGAAGGATCTAAAGAGAGAGCTAAGAGCAGCGTGAAGGGGACATGAAAAGTCCTTAGTTGGTAGGATTAGGGAAAACCCAAAGGCTTTCTATAGGTATGTCAGGAATAAAAGGATACTAAGGTAGGTATCGGTCCAGTCAAGGATAGTAGTGGGAAGTTGTGCGTGGAGGCGGAGGAGATTGGAGAAACACTAAATCAATACTTTTCGTCAGTATTCACTCAGGAACAGGACACTGTTGTTGATGTGAATATTGAGTCACAAGTGATTAGAATGGATGGCCTTGAGGTATGAAGGGAAGAGGTCTGGGGAATGCTGGAAAGGATGAAAATAGATAAGTCCCCTGGGCCTGATGGCATTTATCCTAGGATCCTCTGGGAAGCTAGGGCGGAGATAGCGGAACCATTGGCCTTGATTTTTATGCCGTCGTTGTCTACGGGAATAGTGCCAGAAGACTGGAGGATAGCAAATGTGGTCCCCTTGTTCAAGAAGGGGAGTAGGGATAGCCCTAGTAATTATAGGCCAGTGAGTCTCACTTCTGTTGTGGGCAAAGTCTTAGAGAGAATTGTAAGGGATAGGATTTATGAACATCTGGATAGGAATAATGTGATCAAGGATAGTCAGCATGGTTTTGTGAAGGGCAGGTCGTGCCTCACAAACCTTATTGAGTTCTTTGAGAAGGTAACCAAGGAAGTGGACGAGGGTAAAGCAGTAGATGTGGTGTATAGGGATTTTAGCAAGGCGTTCGATAAGGTACCCCATGGTAGGCTACTGCAAAAAACTACGGAGGTATGGCATTGAGGGTGCATTAGAGGTTTGGATTAGGAATTGGCTGGCTGGAAGGAGACAGAGTGTAGTAGTTGATGGTATAGGTTCATCTTGGAGTGCAGTTACTAGCGGTGTTCCACAAGGATCTGTTTTGGGACCATTGCTGTTTGTAATTTTTAGAAATGACCTAGAGGAGGGGGCTTGAAAGCTGGGTGAGCAAGTTTGCGGATGACACGAAAGTCGGTGGAGTTGTTGACAGCGAAAAAGAATGTGGCAGGTTACAGCGGGATATAGATAAGTTGCAGAGCTGTGCAGAAAGGTGGCAAATGGAGTTCAATGTAGCTAAGTGTGAAGTCATTAACTTTGGTAGGAGTAACAAGAAGATGGATTACTGGGCTAATGGTAGGCTACTTGGTAGTGTGGATGAGCAGAGGGATCTTGGTGTCCATGTACACAGATCTCTGAAAGTAGCCACCCAGGTAAATAGTGCTGTGAAGAAGGCATATGGTGTACTGGGCTTTATTGGTAGAGAATTGAGTTCCGGAGTCCTGAGGTCATGTTGTAGTTGTATAATACTCTGGTGCGGCCTCATTTTGGAGCATTGTGTGCAGTTTTGGTCGCCATATTATAGGAAGGATGTGGAGGCATTGGAACGAGTGCAGAGGAGGTTTACCAGGATGTTGCCTGGCATGGTAGGAAGATCGTATGAGGAAAGGCTGAGGCACTTGGGGCTGTTCTCATTGGAGAAAGAAGGTTTAGGGGAGGTTTGATAGAGGTGTACAAGATGATTAGGGGTTTAAATAGGGTTGACAGTGAGAACCTTTTTTCCGCTAATGGAGTCAGCTGTTACTAGGGTACACAGCTTTAAATTAAGGGGTTGTAGGTATAGGACAGATGTTAGGGGTAGATTCTTTACTCAGCGGGTTGTGAGTTCATGGAATGCCCTGCCAGTAGCAGTGGTGGACTCTCCATCTTTATGGTCATTTAAGCGGGCATTGGATAAGCATATGGAGGTTATTGGGCTAGTGTAGGTTAGGTAGTCTTCGGTCGGCGCAACATCGAGGGCCGAAGGGCCTGTGCTGCGCTGTATCTTCTATGTTCTATGATCTATGATTGTGTATTTCAATCTAGATTTAATGAAGGATGAGATTCCAGAATAACATAAGCAATGAATGAAAAACGGTGTATCACAAGAAATGGCAGCTGGGTACAACATGTGGTTCCAAGTAGGTCTCATGGTATTACCAATAGATTATCAGTCCAGATAAATCAGTTCCTGATCTGTGGATCCAAGCTGAATCCCGCCACTGCAAACGGTGGAAATTCAATTCAATAATGTAAAAAAAAATCCCTGGAATTAAGAATCTACTGATGAGAATGAAATCATTGACAATTGTCAGAAAAATCTATCTGGTTCACCAATATCCTGCAATGAAGGAATCTTCCATCCTCACCTGGTCTGGCTGACATGCAAACTCCAGACCTAAAGCAATGTCAGTGACTCCCAATCGCCCCCTGAAATGGTCTAATGAGTCATTCAGTTGTTCCAATCGCTACAATGTTTCAAACAAATGAAACGGGATGGACCACCTGGCATCGAAATGTGCACTGGAAAAGTCAACATTAGAAACATCACTATAGAACCTGCAAAGTCTTCGTTACTAACATCTGAGGTCTAGTGCCAACATTGGAACAACTGCCTTACAGACTAGTCAAGCAACAGCCTGACATAGCCATACTCACGGAATCATACCTTATGGAAATAACAGAAATTAAACATGGGCAAAGGAGTTTCTTACTGATTACCACGTAACGTCGTTCCTCAGCTGAATCAGTCCTCCTCCATGTTAAACAACACTTGGAGAAAGCATTGACTGTGGCAAGGGCACAAAGTGTATTCTGGCTGGGGATTTCAAAGTCGACTGTCAGGAGTGGTTTTGGCAGCAGTACGACTGATCATGCTGGTAGTCTCCTAAGGACATAGCTACCTAATTGGGTCTGCAGAAGGTGGTGAGGGAATGAACAAGAGGGTAAAAAACATACCTGACCTCATCCTTACCAATCTACCAACTGCAGATGTATCTGTCCATGACAGTATCGGTAAAAGTGATCACCACACTGTCCTTGTAGAGACGAAGTCTGCTGTCTCCATAAACTCTGTTGTGTTGTGTGGCACTGTCACCGTGCTAAATGACACAGACGTTTAGCAGATCTAGCAACTCAAGACTGAGCGTCCACAAGACACTGTGGACCATCAATAGCAGCAGAACTATATTCCAGCACAATCTGAAACGTCACTGCCCAGCATTCCTCCACTCAACCATTACGATCGAACGAGATGATTAACCCTGGTTCATTGGAGAATGCAGGAGAGCATGCCAGGAGCAGAACCAGTGGGTCACCGCATAGCAGGTAGGTTGCAGCAGTTCGAGAAGGCAGCTCAGCACCACCTTCTCAAGGGCAACTGTGGACGGGCAAGAAATGCTGGGCACTTTCAGTGATGCCCACATTCAAAAAATATATTTTTAAAAATAGTTTCAAGTTGAGCATCTCGATGGGACAGGTTATCTGATTTGAACACAAACAGGAAAGCAGTCTTTTTAATATTGAACATTTTAGAGTTTTTTGTTATTAGAAGGGTGTTCAGTATTCGATGACATATTGTTGCTGAATGCTGTGATAAATTGCATCTGTTCTGTTTAAATCAACAATTCTGGCGTAACAGGATTAATCCTTCGAAACTACCAAACAGAAAATGACAATCATCGTAGACAGAATGTACTCCCGCCAGATGAGACTCACTGATAGCAGCTCATATTCAAAATATTGATGGCATACTGGCAGACACTGAATCCTCCCACCGTCCATATCACAGGGGTTACCATTGACCAGAACGTGAAGTCAAACTAACATACAAATACAAGGGTTACAAGAAGAGGTCAGAGACTTACAAGTCTATACTGAATAATAGACCCTATGACCTAAACAGCATGAGATATAGCAATAGATTTAGGCCATTCAACCCATTCCTTCACTCTGATACTGTGCCTTTTTGTCATTGTCTCGATGAAAAATGGAAATATCTTCTACATACTGACTGTATCAATCTTTGCAGTAATCCATTAATTTCAATCAGACACCGCCCCGCCCCCCCCGCCCCCCAATACCCACAATTCTTCTAAATTCCATCATGTACACACACTGCCGCTCATATGACAAGCCGTCATCCCCAGGATGGATCACCTCCAATACCAGCAGATCTTTCTCCAGAGGTAGTGCCAAAACAGCTCACAATTGTCCAAATGCCGTCTGTCCATAGCCCATTGCATTCTCAACAGTATGCCTCTCGTCTTGCATTCTTGGTCTCTTGAAATGAATGCGAACATTGCTTTTGCTTTCCTAACTGCCAACCGAACATGCACGTTAACCATAAGAGAGGACGAGTGCTTCAAAATCCGTTTGGGCTTCAGATTTAATGCATCCTATTAGAACATAGTGTCTCCCCTATTACGCCTACCAAAGTGCATATTCTCACACGTTCCCATATTGTGTTCCATCAGCCATTTGTCTTCCCACAGTCCTAAACTGTTCAAGCCTTTCTGCAGCTTCCCCACTTCCTCGATATCACCTGCAAACTTAGCAAAACTGTCCTCAAGACCTTTGTTGAGTTTGTTCATATATAATACATTTCCTGGTTCCCTGAGGACTGTCCACAATCTACAAGGTGCAACAGTCTCGGTGCTTGATTCCATTCAGGGTGAAGCAGCAGCTTGACTTGAATTACACCTGGAGAGTTTTCACTCCCTGCACCACTGACTCTCAGTTGAAGCGCACCCTACCCTCTTTTGTTGTTAGTTTACTTCATTATGGCGCACAATCCCGGCCTATTGATGTCACTCCGTCTCAACACTAACTGAGTGGTAATCACACCAACCATGTCACTGTGTATTGATGACGATGGAGGGAAGTCGACGAGGGGATGTCTATGATGAATAACTGTGCGATTGCCAGGCTGAAACCTGCCCCGAGGCCTCGGATGTGCCTGTGCCCGCTCTCAACGCTGCAGGCATGATCAGTCTTCCTGCAGGTCAAATCAAGGAAAGCGCTGGGCCTTGATAGTGTTCCCGGCTGAGCACTCAGATCCTGTGAGGACCAACTGGCAGAGGTATTCACATACAATTTCAGCCTTTCCCTCCCACAAGCTCAAGTCCCAATCTGCTTCAAGAAGAACAACATCAACCTTCATCATTGTGCTTCCAATTAAACCTGTTGTATTATAACCTGGTGTTGTGTGATTTTTAACTTTGTACACCCCAGTCCAACACTGGCATCTCTAAATCATAACATCAACCTTGTAAGTGAGAAAGCTCATGCTTTAATGACTTAATGATTGCCGCCCAGTGGCTCTAACCTCAATAAACATGGAGTGATTTGAAAGGCTGGATATGGCCCACATCGCCTCCAATCTCCCAGCCTGACTTGGTCCCCTATAATATGCCGACTGATGTAACGAGTCCACAACAGAAGCCAGATCTCAAGCCCTGCACTCATCTCGAGGACATCTGGACAACAAAGACACCTGCACCGAACTCCTGCTCATTGACGCCAACTCCACCTTAAACATCATTATCCCCTCCAGACTGATTCTCAAAATTCCGTTACCTTAGTCGCAGCACCACCCTCTGCAATTGGATTCCCCGGTTTCTGACCCACAGACCACAATTAGTGAAGATAGGTATCTGAACCTCCGCCACAATAACATTCAACACTGGAGCTCCTGGAGGATGTGTCCTCAGCCCCCGACTGTACTCCCTATACACACACAGCTGTGTCCATCAGCCCCTTACTGTACTCCCTGCACACACACGCCTGTATCCTCAGCCCCTACTGTACTCCCCGTACACACACAGCTGTATCCTCAGCCCTCTACTGTACTCCATGTGCACAGACAGCTGTGTCCTCAGCCCCTGACAGTACTCTATGTACACACACGACTGTGTCCCTCAGCTCGCTACTGTACTCTCTGTACGCACACCGCTGCGTCCTCAGCCCCCTACTGTACTCCCTGTACACACATGGCTGCGCCCTCAGCCCCCTACTCTACTTCCTGTACTCACAGGACTGTGTCCTCAGCCCCCTACTCTACTCCCTGTACACACACGGCTGTGTCCTCAGTCCGCTACTGTACTCCCTGTACACACACAGCTGTGTCCCTCAGCCTCCTACTGTACTCCCTGCATACCGACGGCTGTATCCTCAGCCCCTTACTGTACTCCCTGTACACACACGGCTGTGTCCTCAGCCCCTACTGTACTCCCTGTGCACACATGGCTGTGTCCTCAGTCCCCTATTATACTCCCTGTACACACCCGGCTGTGTCTTCAGTCCCCTACTGTACTCGCATACACAAACGGCTGTGTCCTCAGCCCCCTACTGCACTCCCTGCACACACACAGCTGTGTCCCTCAGCCCCCTACTGTCCGCAATGTAAACCCATGGCTGTGTCGTCAGCCCGCTACTGTACTAACCTGTACACCCACGGCTGTGTCCTCAGCCCCTACTGTACTCCCTGTACACCCACGGCTGTGCCCTCAACCCCTACTGTACTCCCTGTACACACATGGCTGTGTCCTCAGTCCCCTATTGTACTCCCTGTACACACACGGCTGTGTCCTCAGCCCCCTACTGTACTCCAGTACACACGTGGCTGTGTTGCCAAATTCCAAGCAATGCCAACTGTAAGTTTGCTGATGACATCACCAAAGCAGGAGTGATATCAAACAGCGATTAGTCTGAACATAGAAAAGAGATAGTGGGTTTGGTGGAATGATAATAACCTCCCTCTCAAACTCGGCAAATGTAAAGAACTGATCATTGACTTTAGAACGAAAGGAGGGGAACAAGCCACGATCTACATCAATGGTTGAGAGAATGCAGAGCGTCAAGTCCCTCGGAGTGATGATAACTGGCAACCTACCCTGGACTTCTCACATAGATGTGACAATCAAGATGGTTCAAAAACGTCTCTCCTTCCTCACTTGGCTCAGGATATTTAGCATGTACTACTTCTACAGATGAACTATTGTGAACGTACTGTCCGGGTGCGTAATGGCCTGGTACGGCAACACTATGCCCAGGAACATCAGCAACTACAGAAGATTGTGTTCACAGCCCAGACTATGACGGACTCCAATCTCCCAATAATTGACTCTATTTACATGGCTCGTTGCCGCAGAAAGGCTGCCAACATCTATCCAAGATTACTGAGGGAAGGGAGAGAGGGAAAAACTAGGGCCTTAACAGATACCTTTGTTAAATCCTTGAACACAACATAGGTCCCGGAGGACTGGAACATTTCTAATCCCCTTGTGTAAGAAGGGTAGCATGAATAATCCATTTAATTATCGACCGGTGAACCTGACGTATCAGTAGGGAAGCTGCGAGAGAAGATACTGAGGGATAGGATCTATTCTCATTTGGATGAACATGGTCTTATCAGTGAGAGGCAACATGGTTTATTGTGGTGAAAGTCTTGTCTTACCAACTTAATAGAATTATTTGCGGAAGTGACAAAAGTTGATTGATGAGGGAGGGTCTGAGATGTCATGTACATGGACTTCAGGAAGGCGTTTGATAAGATTTCCCATGGTCAGGTTATGGAGAAAGTGAAGTCACATGGTGTCCAGGGTGTGCTAGGTACATGGATAAAGAACTGGCTTGGCAACAGGGGACAGAGCGTAGTAGGGCAAGCACTGTAACCAGTGGTGATTCATTTAAGATGTTTCGGGAAATATACATGAATGGGCAAGGAGCATAGTGATACAAACCTTTAGAAAATAGGAGACAGGTTGAGATAGAGGATTTGGATCGGCGCAGGCTTGGACCGCCAAATGGCTTGCTCCTGTACTGGAATGCTCTTTGTTCTAACATTACCAAAGACCCATCATATGTCTGTAAAGATCTCCCACAACCTCTTCCATCAGACTAAAAGATACAGACGCTTGAACACACAGAGCAGCTAGTTCAGGAACAGCTTCTTCCTAGCTGTTATTAGACCGATGAATGGACTCTCTAACCTCAGATAATGCTGATTTTGTCCATATTGATCTCGCCTCGCACACACCCTGTGCAGGGTAACCTATGTGCCTCTCAGACATGTTTTACAGCCATTGTTCAGTATATCCATGCTTACCTTGATCCATGGTCTGCCTGGATATCTTAGTGCAGGACAAAATAAATCCTCACCTCCCTACCCCAAGCTCCCTCCAGTGCTCACGCCCAGGTCTCTCCGGTCCTCACTCCCAGCTCCTCCCATTCCCCCAGCTCCCCTTGACCCTATCCCCAGCTCCCTGTGATCTTTGTCTTTCACTTTTTCCCTCACACTGCCTATTTCCCTGTGTTTTCCTTTTCCCTGTCTTCTGTTTCTTTCCCTGAACCTATTATCTTTCCCTCTCCCTGCACATGTGACTGTTTGTTTCCTTGTTTTGTTTCCTTTCTCTCTTTGACTGACTGTCCATCTGTTCCCTCGCTGTATTCTCTCTCTCCTTCCCTTTGTTTCTTTCTCTTTCTCCTTCGTTGGCTTCACTATTCGTTTGAAGCAGGCGATGGCTCATTGGTTCGATGTTGGCATTACAATGCACTCAACAAGGTTTTGGTATAGAAGACATAATTTAAAATTATCAGTTAAATTTCAATTGTTGTTAAAACAGTAACCACAACGTGGATATCCATTTAACAGCCAATTGTTACATCTAACTATTTTGAAACAGCCCGTCTCCCAGTGCTCTGTATACTGGCAACTCAAAGCATTCTATTCGGGTGCACAATGACCTGACATGGTAACTGCTGTGCCCAGGACCATAAGAAACTACAGACGGTTGTGTGCACAGTCCAGACCATCACGGAAGACAACCTTCCGTCCATTGATACTTGTCATTGTCGCAGAAAGGCTGGCAACATCAAAGATCTCTCTCCCAAACTGGTAATGATCACCTACAACCTCTTCCAACAGGAAGGAGACACAGAGGTTTGAAAACATGCTCAGGAACACTTCTTTCCCTACTATTATTAAACTGACAAATTAACATCTCTCACTTTTTAAATAATATTAATCTTGCTAATGTCGATCTTACTTTGCACACCTCCTGTGAAGCTGTAACCTTGCATGCCTCACTCTGTCCAAGGACCCCGTGATCTCTGTTTTCTTGTTTACTATCAGGTGCCTTCACTACAATAAGAACACACCTTTCCATTGTGCATTTGACTAAAGTAAATGAAACCAAATCAGATCAAACACGTGGACTGCAGGGGCTCAAGATCTTCTCAAGGGCAACTGGAAAAATGAACTCATGCTGCCCCAGTCAGAGATACCCATATCTAATTAATGAATATACGAAGATGACCACACTTAGGGAGGACAGACAGAGGGAATTAAATCGCTTTAAACATGATCTTAGATATATCCTGGTTTCCCTCAGTATTTGTAAGTAGAGTGTTCCTACGAAACTGTTCGCAAGCTGATATGGTGTAAAGTGCAGTGGCAATAATTTATATGGGAAAACATTCGGCTTTCTTCGTAAAAGTGAAAACCCTGTTCGGATATCTTTTGGTTAGCGAAACAAGGTCATAATGTAAGTCATTCGGAAAAGGAAGTGGCGAAAAGCAAACTTTTGAAAAGCGGGGGATACCTGTATATACAAGGGCATGATATTCAGGAAGATGGGAAAGGCGAAAAATAGATGGGGTGAATTTCACATTTGATTTCCAGCCCAGCTGATCATCATTCTCTTTGTTTTCTCTTTTTCTTCTATATCTCTCTTTCTCTATTGATTCCTCCTCCCCTTCAAAGCAGGCTTCCCTGTCAACGGTATTAATCACACTCCTTTCCAGCTGCTTCCAGTTCAGGAAAGTTTCTCAGCACTTTCTGTTCATTTCTTTGCATTTCTGTCCATAATTTCACATTTTAAGCATCTTCCTTTATTTGATTTCACCCTGAATTTTGTTAATCCGTGGGATGTTGGCATCTCTGCCAAGGGCAGCATTTGGTGACCATCACTAATTGCTCTGATTATGAGGCCATTCCACAAGCCAATCTAATGTTAAGCAGATTGCCATGGGTCTCAAGTCACACTTACTCCAGACCGGGTAATAACATTAGATTTCGTTACCGAAGGTGATCAGTGAAAGATGAAGGTTTTCAGACAAAAAAAATGTTGCTTTTATGTTTGTTTTTCGTGAAATTCACTTTTATTCCAATTCTTACCATTTTTATTCAAGTTCTGTGGTGGACTTGAAACAAATCACTTGACAGAAAATCTTTCGTTTAATAAGCTTAGCTTCTGAATTACATCCATCGACATTCTTACATTCATACATTGTCCTAATCATGAAGTAACTTCCGAGACAAGAACAATTTTATGATTGAAATATTTGTAATCAGAAAAGTGGTCAGAAGAGAGCTTGAAACATTAAGTCTGAGTTTTACCAACGTGCAGCCAATGGTTTGTTCAGCAACAGCACTGACACAGAGATGAAGATTGGGGATATTAGGAGTTGGCAGTGGACAGGTTTGGTGACAGAGAGAACAGGAAACATAAATCGGTTCAGGGCAAAAAGGGATCTCGAGGTTGTGCACAGTTTTGTTCGCAGATGTTTATGAGGGAGTGGTCTGCAATTCATGAGTAATGAATGGAGACTGCAATTGAAACTGAAGACAATAGTTTCTTTCTCTGACAAATATAGATAACAGAAATTGCAACGAAGTTCAAACTTGTTTATGGGATTAATGAATGGACAGAGGTAGAGAACACCAACAATAGCGAGAATAGTTGAGAAACACACCCTCCAGCCCGCCCAGAATAATCATCAGCAATGCTGATATCCGATATGTTAGAAATCCCCAAGAGGGGGAGATTTTAAAAAGACACAAGGAAAACCTCCTCGCCATTGTTGTAATATTCCGGTCAATTTTCTCAGATTCGGATCTATGCAGCTGCAGATCTCTGTTACTGTTAGAGCTGATGCATCTTTTACTACAGTGGGATAGTACACTGAATGAAGCCTCTTACTAATAGGAGCGGGAAACCCTCCAGTGAAACAGATGCATTGCATGGAGACTGACATCAATCACAGTCAGAGCAATACAGCACATTCGTCCACAATATATCTGGACTGGACTACATGTTCACATTGCTGGCTATTGGTCACATCTCCCATCACCAATTGCTCCCGTGAAGTCAGTTGTGAGGGAGAATAAAAAAAAAATTATTTTCGTAGGCTGCATGATTCTGCTCTGTTGTACGTTTACTCTGCTGTAACCATCACTTCAAAAATCCTCCACCCCCTAAAACAATCACAATCAAGATGTTGTTCCTGTGCTGAACTCTCTTCCACGGGAACAAACGCTCGCGAACAGACTGTCATTGGGCACAGTCTCCCTGAACATGGACAGGAAGTATGGACTTCTCTGAATGTTCCTCTCCCTGCTCTAATAAGGCAACTGTGGAACTTCCATAGATTAGATTAGATTACTTACAGTGTGGAAACAGGCCCTTCGGCCCAACAAGTCCACACCGACCTTTCGAAGCGCAACCCACCCTACCCCCACATTTATCGCTTACCTAACACTACGGGCAATTTAGCACGGCCAACTCACCTGACCCGCACATCTTTGGACTGTGGGAGGAAAACGGAGCACCCAGAGGAAACACACGCAGACATGGGGAGAACGTGCAAACTCCACACAGTCAGTCGCCTGAGTCGGGAATTGAACCCGGGTCTCAGTCGCTGTGAGGCAGCAGTGCTAGCCACTGTGCCACCGTGCCGCCCACCATAGGGAATATGCTTCAGTAATTTATTTATATAAATTGACAGACTTCTAAATGCAGTTTCATTTGCTGTACACCATACTTTTTTACGCATTTTGGCCTCAGCCCAACTCCCTGAGCACAGTGTCCTTGCAGCAGCATTGCAATGAGAGTTGTCAGTGCACCCTGAGCTGCAGCATTGAAGTACAGAAGACGTATTGTTAGTGGTTCGGAGATGTGCTGGGAGTGCATGGTGAAGCTGCCATGTGTCAGAGTCAGCATTGGTGGGTGTGTAGTACATGCAGTGTCCCCCGAAACTTTGGTGTCCAGGATAAAAGCCTGCAGGAGCAAGCGGCGAGATGGAGTCACCAGGTACCAGGTCTGACTTTCATGTCAAATTCTCTATATGGAATTTCCCCACAGTTGGCGAGGATATGAAGCTGCAAGTTGAATCAACAAAACCAAACGTTACCGCTGTAACTCTACATTTCCCATAGACAATTCACTGAACCTGCACATCGTTGGATACTGTGGATCAATTCAGTGAGGTCACTGAAGCTGACCTGGACATTTTTGGACTGTGAGAGGAAAGCCAAATATCCAGAGAAAGCTCACGCACACACAGGGAGAAGGTGCAAACACCGCACAGACAGTCACCAAAGAGTGGAATCGAACCCAGGTCATTGGTGCTGTAAGGGAGCATTGCTCGCCACTGTGCCATTCAATGACCAGCAACGAGCGAGACTGCATCCTCCGACATTCTCTGGATCCGTCACATCTGTTCAAATGATGCCAAATTCCAGTGCGGAGTTTCGACAAGCTTTCCTTTACCTCCACCCCAGGTTTCACATTCTGAATGACAGGGCCTTAAGCTGTGACTGACACATTGCCTGCTGTTCTGCCCACACCCCTTCCCCTTCTTCCCAGATCAAGTTGTCCATTAATACTGCAGCATTCAAGATAATTGCTGATCTAAAATAAAACAAAGAGCTGCATATACTGGGAGTTTGAAAACAAAACGAAGAATCCCGAAATTAAAAATGTTGACTCACTCTTTTCCTACAGAGGATTAGGAAAAAGTGAATTCTGAAATGAATTCCTGATGAATGGCTTATGACGGAAACATCGACTTTCCTGCCCCTTGGATGTGCCCTGACCTGCTGTGCTATTCGTGGGCCAAACTTTCGACCTTTATCCTTCAAATAGTACCAGACCCGTTGAGTTTTGCCGGCAAACGCGTGTGTATCTAAGTTCCTGTTTATTACATACACAATTTTTTCTCTGCAGTATTTAATTCCATACACATCTCCCAGCAGCATGTGCTTCTACTTCTTGTTTATAAGGTCCAGTCAAATTGTTTCTGTGTAATCTGATTGCTGGGGTGAGGTGAATGTTTGATTTCGTGAGATATTTCCTGAGACCTTTCTGGATGTCATAAAACCTCGCTGCACTTTGTTCGTACAATATATGAATTGGAAAGGCAGAGAAGGATATGGGCCAAATGCAGGGAAATGGGTTTAATGTGGACGGACATTTTGGTTAGTAAAGACCAGTTTTGGCTGAATGGCCTGTCTCTGTGCACGACTGCAAAGGAAAGTGGTTTTGAGTTTAGACCAAGAAGGTGAGATTGAGAAACAATGTCATGTTTGGATGTGATCACAGGTTTCAGAATGCTGAAATACACATTTCAATACCATCTGGCAAAATATGCCAGTATTACCAGGAATAGGTGTGAGTTCAGATGATGGAGAGTTTTGGATGAAGATTTGTTCTGCAGCTTTGTATCTGGGTTTGGTGTCAGCAGAGTCTTCAACTCATTGCGCTGAATCCAACAATAATTCATCTTTGTGTGATTTTCATTGAGTGTGGCAGATGGATTGTGTGCACGAGGCTGAGCTAATTTCCTTGTGCTATCTTGTAGAACTCACCTCATGAACTACCCACCCTTCCCCATGGTATCCCTCACATTCAATGCCAGCCCGATTTTCCCACCCGTCTTGGTTGGAGGTACTCACCAGCGCTCGTATGCCCCTGGATATTCCATGATCTCTGGAACTGGTGCCATCTTTAAAAGGACAATGGACACACGATTGAGCTTTCCTCAGTTTGGAGCTGCCCTGTACAATTTACCCAGAACATGGCAGATTAAGGCCAATTGCACCACAGGTTGTCAACAGGGTCACGGATTTCCTGGTGGATGAGTTAGTACGTATCTTCCCAGAGAGGGCCACACCACCAGACCCACCGAGTCTGGTCTGAGCTCACTACCGAGCTCAGTGCAGTATCTGCGGTCTTGAAGAATGTTCAGTAACACACGACAAGCATCAATATCATTCCCCATTTTGTCAGCATAAGGGTCACTCTATTCTCTCTGCTCCCTCACACTTACTGTAAATCTGTTATAACACCGATCCCCAACAAGGCTCATGCTCCATTACTCTCACTCCTGCATGCAGGACCTATCCCCACCCCCCTCTCTCCCCCTCTGTTGCCTACCTTTGTAACACTCCCACAGATTACAGAATGCTCTGGAGAATGCTGACTATGGCATGTTCCAGATAATATTCCAAATAATTCCCAGTTTCAGGAAAATTGTAGTGTCTCTTTGTGTAAAACATTAGGGGAAGGAACAGCGTGTTTTTTTATAATCACTTGCAATTAAATCCATAATGAGGCCATTCATCCCTTCAAATATGCTGTACCATTTAATAAGATCGGTGGCGATCTGACTGTCTCCTGAGATTCACGTTCTACGAACGTGCAATCATTCAGCCCCCCGGTTTCCTATCACTGACCAGACGACACCCAAGCAATTTTTGCCACGAGTTTCTTCACGCATGTGTTCGGGCGGCATTTCCCATGGGGATGGACCCTCCAAAAAATATGCTCCATCAGCTTTTTACTTTCATGCGATGCTTAGCATGCTTCACACAGATCAATCAAAAATATACTCTTACTTTACGGTTATCGATATCTAATCACAATTAGTAATTCTGGTTATTTAGCTTGTGTCACCTTATTATATTCAACCAAAGAAAGTACCTGCCTCCTTATAAAATACAATTTCCAGAGTCTTTTTATCCTCAGCCATTATCTTGACCGTCATCTGAATTGTACCTTTTACCTTCTTATAAAAGTTTATATTTTACTTTGAGTTTGGCTATTTCTGTCTATAGCAGTTACGCAATCTCCCACTCTATTGGCTGGATGGCTGGCTTGTGATGCAGAGGAAGTCTAACAGCGCAGGTTCAATTCCCCAAACAGACGGAGGTTCCCATTAAGGGAAAGTCCTCCCAACCTTACCCTGTCACCAGAGATGTAATGACCCTGAGGGTAAACCACAATTTGTGGTCTCACCAATGAGAAAGTGGTCCTTTGGGACTCTATTCTATCCAGGATAACATGTTAATTGTTTTCAAAAATATTGGTATTGAGAGAAAATCGTCTTAAAGCTACAATGAACCAAAAAGTACCCAACTCAAATAACAATGCAAATTGAACAAAATTACACCCATGTGCATGTACATGCAAAACAAAAAGATAAATAAACGGGCAGAAGAAAAACAAAAATAAAAACAAATGAATAATACAACTCAGTGTGACAAAACTTTGGCTTTCAACCGACACGAGCATGAACTAATACACGTCCATTTGCCCGTAATTCTTCCTGCTTGGACATTAGAATCATTAGTTCAAGATCGTCATACCTATGTAAATGTCCTTATTAGAGTGGCAGATCAGCCTGTATCTTGGTAATTCAAAAAGGGCTGCCATGTCTTATAAGAATCCTCTATTTTCTGTTGCACCATACCTTTAAAAAAGTCCAAAGGCCTATGCTCCATGACGAGCTTGCGAAAATGCAACAGACCCAGGGGGTTTTCAGGCACCAAACACAACAGACTTTTTTTCTGAACGCAGAGAGTGAGGGTATTGAAGTATTTTTTTTCCTATGCACGACGGAGTAAGGTACACTGGGCAGGCCCACGAAAAGGGAAACCAGATCCATCTTAAATTCGGTCTCCAAGATGATCTGCATAACACACCACTTCTATAGCGCTGGTGCAAAGTCAACAAGCAATGAGTAAGAGTGTCCATAGTCATTCTGTATTTGAGACATACTCCCATTTTGAATTTTGAGAGAGGATCTGGGGCCAGATCGACTTTATGAAGAATCTTCAACTACATGGCAAGAGTACTCTTACAGATCGAAATCCTTCTTGCATTTTCATAAATATCCTCCCCTGTGTCCAAAGAGATCTGAACGCCCAAATCTCTTTGCAGACCTCAGAAAGGCACAAAGTCTTGTCTGAGTGGCCACTCTCCAACAAATGATAAAGGGCACTGACAGAGAGGGTGTTCTTAGCACTAAGTACTCTCTTCTGTGTATCGGATCTGTACGGGTCTGTTAAAAGCGTGGTTCTTTTTGAATAACATTTCTGATCTGATAAAAAGAAAACAGAAAACATCTCTGCTCGGTCGTCTATAGTTACGACTTATTTGATCAAAGGACATCCTTGTTTCTCCCTCAGATAAATCATCAAAGCAAGATACACCGACGAGTTGCACATAGTTTAAACATGGAATCCAGTATCCCCGTCGGGAACATGGTGCACCACGTTTTGGGATAAGAAATGAGGTTTGGCTATATTGCCTTCGATTGGACACATTGCCCTCAATGTTTTAAAATTATTGATACTCATTGGGAAATGTCAATACTCCATAAATGTCCTTATTTTGTCTATGAATAGCAGACTAATAAGGGAGCGCTTGGCCTGAGAAGCTTCAATATCTAACCAGATCGACGCCGAGGCCTCACTAACATCGAGTAAAGAAGAGCTTAATTGATAGCTTTTAATATTTGGAAGATCTATTCCCTGCAAACTGTGGGATCTTTTGTAATTTGGTTAACTTGATAAGGGGTCGCTTATGCTGACAAATCAAAGAGCTAAATTATCCATTACGTCTACTAAATGTCTGTCCAGAAAACATCAAAGAAAGCATTCACACGGGGTATAGCAAACAAGGGAGGGAATACATGTTAATAAGATCTATCCGACCTAGCCAGGATATTGGAAGTGCCTCCCATCTTCGAAAGTCTTGTTTAAGTTTGTCAAACAAATGGACGAATTCCACTTAAATATAAATTCAAAGATAGGATTAATGAATATACCTAAATAGGGAATATCCCCATACCCCCGGGATCATTGGAAAAGAAACCAGGTTTCTCCATCGACATCAGGTATTTCCCCAAGATCGCCCATAGACATGGCCTCCGACTTTGTAACATTCATGATATTAACGTGACTTCTCTCCCACTTCTGTGGCAGATATGTTGGGGTCCCTGAAGATGGCCTTTACCAGTGGCTCAATTACCAACGTAAACAACACTGGGCAAAGGGGTCTACCTTGGACTGCCTCTTGGAATATTAATGTTATAGGATCGCACAACATTGGTGAGAAACGTGGACAGAGGATCGCTTTCAAGGACCCTCACCTACTTGATAAAAACTTTGCCTCGACCAAACCATTCTAACGTATAGAAGACATGCAGCCACTCAACCCAATCAACTGCCTTCTCTGTGTCTAAAGGGATCACTAATACCTATATAGTTTGTTCTGGACACGCTCGGACCATATTGAGTAAGCTGGTGTGGTCCAGTTTGACAATGGAAGGATCCCCATTTTCAAGCCATAATGTAAGGGTGTCAGACAGGATTTTGAAGTCAACATTTAAAAGTGAGTTGGGCCTCTAAGAAGCACAATCTTTCAGTGTCTTCGTTTTCTTAAGAATAAGAGAGACATGAACCTCTCTTAAGGATGGTGGGAGTCAATCGTGACCGTGTGAGTGACTAACATGGTAAGCATCGGCCCTGACAATCTGTTTATAAATTCCTCATAAAATTCACTTGGAAATCCGTCAGGACCGGGCGCCTTTCCGCCCTGAAGCTGCTTTATACTCTCCAGCACTGGCAATGGTGCATTCAGACAAGACACTCATTTGGGGTTACCCCTGGAAGATCCAAGTTCTTGAAGAAAGACTCCATCTAAATTCTCATAATGATCAGTCTGATATAAGTCGGAGTAAAACCTCGGAAATGCTGCTTTAACCTTTATGGGATTGCAGCTAAGGGTTCCAGTAACTTCCATAATTGAGGTAAGGGCTTTGTGGCTCTCTTTTTACTCACAAGATAGGCTAAATGTTTGCCCGGGCTTATCACCATGCTCAAACAGCCTTTATTTTGCAAAAGTAAGTTCCTTTTTGACTGTCTGTGTGAGCATAGAATTTACTGCAGACCAATGCGTTGTGATTCTCTGCAGCCTAGCCACGGAGCGTTTATCACAGTGTGGCCTCTCGGTTCCCTTCAACCGTGCCTGGAGCCAGCGTTCCTGCTCCAACTTCTACCGCATCCTAAGAAATAATTATTCCTTTGGCATAAGCCTTAGCAATTTTCCACAGAATGGATGGGTTACTGGTTGAATCTGAATTAATGGGTAAGAAAGATCTGAATTCATTACAGAAATACTCAATGAACTTACTATCCTTAAGAATAAAGGGATCCATTCTCCCTTGTCTCGAACCTGCTATATTGCCCTTAACCTTAACCAATAAGTATACTGTTGCATGGTCAGAAATGGCAATATTCCCAATTGTACAGAACACCACGAATCGAAGATTGCTGCAAGATGAGGAAGAGATCAACCCTAGTGTGGCCTTTCTGCAGGTTAAAGAAGAAAGTAAAATCCTTATACATGAGGAGGATCTGCTCCAAACATCCTCCAGCCACAGTTCCACACAAAAATTGCTTAGATTGTTAAGATGGTACTGGGGGCTTTTGGCCATTCTGTCCACGGTCGGTGCAAATGACAATTGAAATCTCCTCCTCCAATAATGTGCTGCGAAGAAAGATTACTTAATTTGGAAAATGCATCTATCAGGAATTTAAGGCTGTGCGTCAGGGGGCAATAAACATTCAAAATTCAGTTATCATCCCCATATATCTTTGAGGATTATGATCTAATACAACATAATGATTTAAATGGAAGATTCTTCCTCACCAGTATGGCTTCACCCCTACTCCATTATCAAAAGACGAGAAATAAACCCCATCAAACCCACCCTGTTGTAAAGTGAAATGTTCCTTGTCATCAAGATGCAACTCCTGCAATAGGACAATATCCACCCTCTCCATTTTAAGGCTAGAAAGTACCCTTTTCCTCTTAACTAGCTACCCTTAATGCTCCAGATACACCATTTAAGCATGACATTAACCATAACACATTGGAACAACATTTGAACTTCAGAGAGGAAGAACTCAAATTACAAACCGCTGAGCATCAATGAAAAAACACTCATTGAGCCTAAAACAACATACTAATTAAAGCTACTAAAACTAACAAGCTCTCAAAACGTTCCACAACTAAATACATACAAAGACAACAAAACAAGATACAAAGTGCCAATGGCACTCAGGAGGGGCATTTACCCGCCGCCCACTGGGGACATTTGCACGTCATGATTCTTTACCTTCTGCCCCATTATCAATACTGCATCCAGGGCAATTAATCACAAACATCGGGATTGAACTGCCCTTAGGTAGGCATTCAGTCATCACGATCAGCTTCATAATTAAAGCATCCAGCCTGCTTTATAGTGTCCACAAAGTTTTTGCGTTCTCTGGAGAGTCAATGTATCTACTGAAAGATTAACCAGTGCGTGGATCTATTGGAAGCATACGGAGCACCGCTGGGTTCATTAAGATTAGATTAGATTACTTACAGTGTGGAAACAGGCCCTTCGGCCCAACAAGTTGACACCGACCCTTCGAAGCGCAACCCACCCATACACCTACATTACCCCTTACCTAACACTACAGGCAATTTAGCATGGCCAAGTCACCTGACCCGCACATCTTTGGACTGTGGGAGGAAACCGGAGCACCCGGAGGAAACCCACGCAGACACGGGAGAACGTGCAAACTCCACACAGTCAGTCGCCTGAGTTTGGAAATGAACCCCCGTCTCAGGCGCTGTGAGGCAAGCAGTGCTAACCACTGTGCCACCGTGCTGCCCACAAGGAATACTGAATCTCAAGTTCCCTTAGTCTTCTCTTGATATCATCAAAAGATTTTCTTTTCTGAATCACTGACGCTGAAAAGACCTGGAAGAACATAATCTTGGAGCCCTTGTCGGATCTTTTCCCTGTGTTCTGGAAGCTTCCATAAGTCTTTGAATGCCCTGCAACTACGTAATTGCACAAGGACAGGGTGAGGGCGTTAGTCTGAGTCTGACCTGCGCGCCGTAACCCGATGAACAGTCTAACTCTTCACCCGTCCCTCTTCAGCTTCGAAGTGAATGAATCACGGCAGCCAGTTCTCGAAAAAAATATCACTGGCTGAACACCTTATGTCTCCAGCAGACCGATGATATGAACCTTTTTCATTCTGCCCAGTTCTCGTGGCCGTCACCTTGTTTAGTTAAGGTACGGATATGTTTTCCAAGGGCGAGGATCCGCTTCTTAGAGGAATCGATCACAGACTCTGCCCCTGCAGTTTGGCGCTCGACCTCATCTGTTCTCTTTCCAAGGTTTTCACTTTGCTCGTCATGTTTTTGGAGCACGGCTGAGAGCGGTTCTAGTTTCCTGCTGAACTTTTCTTCAATCATGGCTTCAATCATTTCACGTAACTTGGTGAACTCGGAGACCAAGGCCTGGTGAGTAACTGGGTCTATCGAATGAGCAGAGGGGGTTACAGCTTAGACTCAGGCATGCTGAAAGTTTCTGACGTTGCCCTGCGTGTTGGGACTTACTCGATCCTTTCCCGTGTTTTGTCATTTCCATTTGACAAAACGGGATTAGTAAGGATTCTGTAGCTCATTTCGTGTTGAATGTAAAGTAAATGACTGTGGTGAGGTCGGTTAGATTACCACTGTGATTCAGAGCCCAGCAAAGCAGACCTTTCAGATCTCTGCCATCTTGTCTACCGCTTAAAATTTTATCGATGTTATCATTTCGTTTAATTCCGGGATATTCTGGAGCCGTGTCATTCAGTACCACTGTCTACATTTTTCCCACATGGCACATTGCTGCCCACTCCTCGATAATCCTTGACTCCTTTGTGACTTGTGAACCTGCCTCAAAAATATTCAATATCTGCCTCGAATGGTCTGCAGGGAAGAGTGTTCCGAAGACTCACTACACCCTGAAAAAATGAACATGAACCGCCTCATCGATGTGTGAGATTAGTTTTATTTTTGTATCCTTATCTGAGAAAGAATATAATAATATTGGAAGCAGTTCAGAGGTGCTTCCCTTCACTTATTCGGTGGATGAAGGGCTGACAACATGGATACATTAACAGGTTACCCTTGGTATGAGAGCTGATCTTATTGAAATATACAATGCCTTGAGGTGAATGGATCAACTAGATACCCACTGGGTGCTTGCATAGTCCAAACTTGAAGTCATTGTCATAGAACCCCTGGAGTGTGGAAGCAGGGCATTCTGCCCATCGAGTCCACACAAATCCACCGAACAGTATCCTAAACAGACCTGTCCCCCTACCCTATCCATGTAACCCTGCATTTCCCATGAATAACCCACTTAACCTACACATTCCTGGTCACTCTGTGCAATTTAGCATGGCCAATCACTCTAAGTTGCACATCTTTGGAATATGAGAGGAAACTGGAGAACTGGGAAGAAACCCACACAGACAAGGGAAGAATGTTCAAACTCCACATAGAGGTTCCGCCGAGGTTGGAATTGAGCTCAGCTCCTTGCTGATATAAGGCAGCAGTGCTAACCACAAATCCACCATACTGTTCCATTAGCCCTATTAGTTACCTGCGGCTGATGAAAGAAATCTGCCTGACTTGTTCCTGTCACTGAATCAGGCCCAGTCTGAAACCTTTATAATCGGTCATATCATCGGTTATAATCGGTTACATTTAAAATGTGTTATGAGCAGTGGAGGAATGGGACTAGAAAAGGAAACTGTTGACACCCTCCAACTTCAGTCAGAACCGGATTGAGGAGAAATTCTCAAAGGTGGATTTCATTAAAGTGGGAATTCTCTTTCTCAGAAGTTTGGGATGGTCGAATCATTATATTAAAGCAAGGCTGGCCTCGTCTGATTGTTTATAGCCAGGTGAATCAGGGATAATGATGCATGGAGAGAAAAGTGCAGCTGGGAACACAATGAGATGAGGCAAGACCTTCCCCACTTGTGTCCCTCAGCCCGGTGTTCTGATATTCCATTCAGCCCTTGGGACCTGCTACACAGGGGCAGATCGAGACCACTCCAATGGTTTGGTGCAGTTTCAGAAATGTACTTAGAAAATCCAGACTGAGTCAGAAAGTGACCACCAACCTCAATCCTTCTTTCCAGGCTTCCCCTCTCTGTAACTTCTCCTCCATACGTGAGTCATGTTCCAGACCCAGATTCACAGTGAATACAGCCACCATACCCCACCAAGGGTTAACTCTAACAAATCTTCTGCTCTCCCTGAATGCAACATTGTACAATACGATTTCCAGGAAAATAACCCGTTATTTTCCAAAAGCATAACATAGGAATGCAAGAAAAAGGAACAAGAGTCGGCCCCTCAAGCCTGAACGCTCATTTTATAAGAACATTGTTGATCGGCTCCAGGTCTGAACTCCGCTTTCCCACGCAATTCGTTGTATCCCTCCACAACTCTTTTGGAATATGGAATTTCAGACATTCACTAACTTCTGAGAGAAGATTGACACTCTAGTTGGTATCTATCTCCTTGAATTCGAGGCTCAGAGGAAACACCTTCTCAGCATTTACCTTGTCAAGCCCCCTCTGTATCTTGTACATTTCAGTAATATCACCCTTATGCATTTCAACCACAATGAATAATCGCCTCACCATTTTCGATGCACTCAACAAATCAAACCTTTCATGCCAGGAACTCGCCTCATGAACCAACCTAGTTACTTGCAACATCAGCATGCTGACGCTACGTTTCTTGCACAGGAACACTGCAATCCCTTTGTACTGCTCCTTTTTTGGGAGTCCTCTCCATTAAATAACAGCCTGAATCTTGCTTCTCAGTGTCATCCAGAAACTCGGATGTATATTGCATTCAGCTCCCGCCGTCAGTCTATCAGTGTAGATTGTTAATAACTGATGCCATTGGCCTGATATTTGTGGTAATCCAGTAGATACATCTTTCTCATGAAGATCCATTAATCCTGACTCTCCGATTTCTATGTGTTAACCCACCGTCATTCCATCAAACTAAAAGCCTCTGTCTTGTGTCAGAACATTTATTTTGTGATACCTTGTGGCAAATCTCTGGAAAGCCTCATGTTGACAAGTTCCCTTTACCAAGGCTGTTTGTCACATTCTCAGGAGTTCCTGATGAAGGTCTCTTGCGCGAAACATTGACTTTCCTGCTCCTTGAATGCTGCCTGACCTGTTGTGCTTTTCCAGCCTGACTCTAATCTTGACATTCTCAGGGATCTCGAGAACAAAAATGCATGGTTTTACATTACAAAAGTCATTTCCCTTTCACAAAACCATGCCAACTCTGGCTTTAGCTCTTCTAACTGCTCTGCAATTCCTTCCTTACCAACAGGCTCTGGAAGATTCCCAGCAATAATGGTTAGGCAAAATGGTTCATGCTTTCTGTCTCTTTCCTTTCTTGAAGACAGGCGCCGCATTGGAGGGTCTCCAGTTTCGCTGGAACAAACCTGTAATCCAGAGTGTTATGGAATATTTGACACAGTGCCGCTAGTCACTCTGTGACCACTTCTTTTAAAATTAACTGCTGACCTGCTATCCTTATTCTTATCTGTTAGTCTAAAACCTTGCTACTTTTGTTCCAGACAGTTCAAGAAATTCCTTCCTATTACCATTTTGTTTATACCATTTAAATGCTTACAGTACTTTCCCCATGTAGAACGATTTAAAATACTGGTGTAATTTATCGCCTGTTCCCTGTGGCCAGTTCCCTAGTAACACCCTCCATATGGCTTCAATGTACTTTCCTGACTGCACTTCTGCCTCAGCTCACAAACACATTTTAAAGCTTTACTTTATACAGACGGAAAAGCTCGTGATGCTTGCTTTTAAAATTCTTGCTAATTTATTACGTCATATCTTTTCATACATCTTCCTCGCTTTCTAGATTCATACAGTCATATTGTGCACAAACAGACCATTTGGTCCAATTTGTCCATGCTGGCCAGGTTTTCTAAACTAAACTGGTCTCATTTGCCTGCACTTCGCCCAAATGCCTCTAAACGTTTCCCATTTTTATGTTTGTCCAAATGTCTTTGAAATATTGTAGCTGTACTTGCATCTATGACTATTCCTCTGGCAGCTCATTCCATACTTACATCACCCTCTGTGTAAATAAAGTTGCCCCTTTGTCCCTTTCAAGTTTTCCCTCTTTTACTTTAAAGCTATGCATCTATGTTTGACCTCCCTGATCCTGCAGAAAAGACCTTGGCTATTCACCCCATCCATGCCTCCCATGACATTATAAACTTCGAGAATGTCACCCCTCAACCTCCTACACTCCATCTGATACCAACTTCAAGATAAAATATTTAACAATAAGCACTTCCAATTTGAAAGAATTATAAAGATGACAGGTAAAGAAAACAGCCCAAACTTCATACTGTTAGTTTTACTCTATGTTACAAAACTAAGGTAGCATGAAACTCTTACTAGTGCCAATAAGAGGTCAAGCACCTGAATTCCTTAGTGTGAAGAAGGTGATGATCTGTAGACTGAAAACCTATCTCTTGCTAGATCTACACAATACCACATGGTCAACATTCTCTCTCCTGTTCTTTCGGTGACCTTGTGTGGTTGTGCTTTCTTTATTTTACCCTCAGTTAGAGAGAACCCCTTTCCCCCCATTCGCATCTTAATTTAAACCCATTTTGCATCATCTTCTCGTTCACAACTGCGAATAGCCCGTTATCTTATGCCATGCCTTCGTTTCCAATTCATGCATTCCCCAACTCCGGCAAGGGATTAAAAAGCCCAGTTTCCAACTTTTTTTCAGTTCTGAACAAATAACACGGACGTGCAAGGCTAACTCTGTTTCTCTGTCTCTGCAGATGCTGCCAGACCTGCTGGTTTTCTCCAGAAACGAATAGGCACAGCACAAATGTTCAATTAAAGAAATAGCGAAGGATACTGGAACTAAAAACACAAAAATTACTGGAGAAACTGAGAGCTTCGTAAAAGGGTCACTGGACCCAAAAGATTAACTCTACATTCACGACAAAAGACGCCCGCACACCTGGTTTGTTTCTTCAGGAATTTTTGAACAAGTTCCAATTTGTGAAAGCTTCTTAAACGCCCTGTCCAACACGGAGCGTCGGACCCTGGGAACTGAACGATAATGCAAAGTGCACACATTCATTGGCTCTGAAACTGCATATGGCTGGTATCACTGACACCACAGAGCTCTTCATCATGGTCAGGGAGAAAACCAGAGAGAAACACATTCAATTGAACCGCAGAAGATGACATTAAGATAAAGGAGAAGATTCAGATGAATATGTTAAAGGGTTTGAGTAATGCAACAAATTGGAAACATGACACCCAAGAGAGGCCCTCAGCAGAATGAGAGTTGAAAAATGGAAGTATTACCGCATCAGAAACCAGGTGATGTCACTGAGTTCACAGCTGATGGGTGAATGGGTCTCGATATGAACTGGGGGACAGTCAGTAGAATTGCATTGCAGATATTACAGCTCAAACTGGGCTATCACGTGATGCTGTTGACAACAGCAGCAATAGAAGCAGGATTGTATTCAAACATAATCTTATCATTTTCCCCAGGATATTCCATCAGTCTACAATTACCACCAAGCCAAGTGATGGTTCAGTGATGTGTGTGAGTGAACATGCCAAGGTCAGGACCATGTGTACCTAAAGCTGATGATAAACCTTTAAAGCTACTGCACTTGAATTGTTTCATTCCACACAGCAGAACTAACATCTGATAGAGAGAACGAAATGATCCCAAGACCAACAGATCAGATCTAAGCTCTGCAGTCCTGCCACATCTAGACATAAATGTCGGTGTACTACTACACAACTTATTAGAGGAACGGTCTCCACAAATATCCCCATTTTAAGTAATGGAACAGCCCTGCACATTAATGAAAAAGACAAGCATGTAGAATCTGCACCGTCCTTAGCCAGAGGCGTTGAATCAATGATCCACGTCACACTCGTCATGATGCCCACAGAATCACAGATGCCAGTCTTCAACGAACTCGATTCGCTGCACTTGACATGAAGAAACAGTTGGACACGTAGATATGACAAAGGCAATGGGCCCTGACCCCATTCCCGCAATGGTACTGAAGACTTGTGCTGCACAACATGCCGTGTCCCTGGGGCAGCTTTTCCATTCCAGCTCCAACTCTGACAACTCCCCGGCAATGTGGAAAATTACTCAATTATGTCCCGTCCCCTAATAGATTAATAATTACATTCTGACCATTTAACATTCCCTCAGTGCCTTTACGATAATCGCATTGGTGGGAGTTCATTTTGACAGAGCTGTCAAGCCGTACAGAAATAACTCGCTCAGTGTGATTTCTGATATGTTCCTTTGTGGACATGGTGCGGTGTGGGAATGTCACTGGATTACTAATCCAATGCAGGATAATGCTCTGGGCAGCTGGTGGAGGTCAAAAAAATTAATAAAATATCATGATCTAGAAACTGGTGATGGCAACAGTGACATTGCATCCAATGTTGATTGCAAACATCCATTTTCTTTTCCCAACGTACTTTCAGGAAGTGAATTTCCCGGGCTTTCCTGGTCTGGGCTAAAAATAACTCCAGACACAGAGCCTTCAATGGTCCCTGAAACGGCCAAGCAAGGCACTCAATTGTACCTCACTTCTCCAAGGTCTCAAAGGATAAAACCAGACAGAATACCCAGCACCATCCTCGATATCAGAAAAGGGAACGTGAATCACAGTCCTGTTGACACTGCAGAGTCCTCCTTCCTAACATCTGAGAGCTTGTGACAACATTTCCAGAGCTTTCCCACAGGCTGCACGGAAACATCGGGAAAGGAGTAGGCCATTCAACACATTGAGCCTTCCCCATTCTAGTTCATTGAGAAAATCTCCTCAATGCAGTTTTCCCGACACAGTGTTCAGATCCATTAATATGTTTAACCATTGTGAAATATAAAATAAGAACTGTTGTAGTCCCTTCAGTCCATTGTTGCTATTAATTCCTAAATATCCAATATCACATGCTGTATAATAGATTCCAACAGTTTCCAACTTGCAGATGCCAAGTTAATTGTTCGGCAGTTCTCCAAACTATGTCTTCTTCCCTTCATAGATGCTTGGATTCCTTCCATTAATCTATAGTGCTTGGACCACATTTGCTAACTTCCATTTATCCACAATGACTTCTAGCTTCTGCAGAATGCACAGGAAAATGAAACACAGTCATCAACAGTGCAATTAATATTTCCATTGCCGATTTATGTCTGACATTTTAATATGAAGTACATCAGGTTTGTCAGACTTAGCAATGCTCAATCCAGTTACAATCTCTAATACCACCTTGTTACTGATATAAGTTGACTGTGAGTCTTCAGTTGCACAAGCCCGACATGATCACTGGGTATGACTTGGTGATTTTGTGGATCTTCCTCCATGAAGACTGATGCAAAGTAGCTGTTTATTTTCTTGGCCATTTCCCTGTTTTTCACAGTAAACTCTCCTCTCCCGATTACCAATTTCCATATTTGACCTTGCCTTTACTTTATTTCCTTTGAAAAACAAATTGTAGATTTATGCAGTGTTTTTGTTCTTGTGTGTTAGCATTCATGTTCTGTTTTTGATTTCCTTATCAATTTCATGGCCCTTGTTTCTACATCATGAATTTCTGAGAATTCTCAGGTATCCACAATGACTGAAATTCTTCCGAAGCCACTTCCTATGACTAATACGTTTTCTAATTTGTTATGTTAAACATCAATGTGTCACTTTCCCATTCTTTGGTGTTTATAACTGAAATAAATAGACGCATTATTCAGACTTTGCCTTATTTCTATAAATCTCCTGGTCCTGACCAGATATATTCAGGAACACTGCAGGAGGTCAGAGAAGGAATTGTGGGAGCCCTGGCTGATATGGTTGCATCATCACTGGCCAACAGGTGAGGTCCCTGTTGCCAAGACTGATGCAAAGTAGCTGTTTATTTTCTTGGCCATTTCCCTGTTTTTCACAGTAAACTCTCCTCTCCCGATTACCAATTTCCATATTTGACCTTGCTTTTACTTTATTTCCTTTGAAAAACAAATTGTAGATTTATGCAGTGTTTTTGTTCTTGTGTGTTAGCATTCATGTTCTGTTTTTTGATTTCCTTATCAGTTTGGGGCTGTTCTCATTGGAGAAGAGAAGGTTTAGGGGAGATCTGATAGAAGTGTATAAGATGATAGGGGTTTAGATAGGGTAGATACTAAGAACCTTTTACCGCTAATGGAG
This sequence comes from Hemiscyllium ocellatum, assembly GCF_020745735.1. Classification (NCBI taxonomy): domain Eukaryota; kingdom Metazoa; phylum Chordata; class Chondrichthyes; order Orectolobiformes; family Hemiscylliidae; genus Hemiscyllium; species Hemiscyllium ocellatum. The sequence continues at coordinate 21,383 of NW_026869127.1, read as the reverse complement.
TCAGGTGTTACTAGGGACATAGCTTTAAATTAAGGGTGGTAGGTATAGGACAGATGTTAGGGGTAGATTCTTCACACAGCGGTTGTGAGTTCATGGAATGCCCTGCCCGTATCAGTGGTGAACTCTCCTTCTTTATGGTCATTTAAGCGGGCATTGGATAGCATTTGGAAGTTATTGGGCTAGTATAGGTTAGGTAGGATTCGGTCGGCGCAACATCGAAGGCCGAAGCGCCTGTACTGCGCTGTATCCTTCTATGTTCTATGTTCTATGTCCCGGAGGACTGGAGGGTTGCGAATGCTGTGCCCTTACTCATGAAGGGATACAAAGAAACACTTGCGAACTATGGACCACTAAACCTAAAATCTGTAGGAGGTAACTTACTTGAAAAGGTTCTGAGAGATAAGACATACGTGCATTAGGAAAGACAGGGTGTGATTCGGAGCAAGATTAGAGTGGTGTTAGAAAAGCACAGCAGAGCAAGCAGCATCCGAGGAACAGGAAAATCAACGGTTCGGGCAAAAGTCTATCATCAAAGTCAGCATGGCTTTGTGCATCAGACACCATAGCTCACAAATTTGTTCGAATTCTTTGGCGAAGTGACCAGCAACGTTGAGGAGGTCAGGGTGGTATGCGTAGTCTATATGGATTCAAGTAAGGCCATCAAAAAGCTTCCACATTGTGCGCTGCTCTGGAAGGTTAGATCGCAAGAAATTGAGGAGGACCTGCCAGATTGGATACAAAATTGGCTTGATGGCACGAAGCAAAGAGTAATAGTGGAAGGATGCTTGTCAGACTGGAGGCCTGGGACTAATGGAATGCATCGGGGCGATGCTGGCACCACTATATATTACATGTATCTATAATTTAGATGAGAATGTACGTGCATGACTTGTAAGTTTGAAAGTGTCAATAAAATAGGCGGTTACATGGAGAATGACAAAGGTTATCAGAAACTTCAGAACTTACAGCAGTACCTTGATCAGCTGAGGAAGTGGGCCGAGAAATGGTAAATGGATTCAGATCAGTGCATTTTTAGAAACTCAAATCAATATCGGAGTTTTATGGTGAATGGCTGGATCTTAAGGAATGTAGTGGAACAGAGCGACCTTGGAATTCAGGTGCATGGTTCTCTGAAAGTTGATAGAGAGGTAGGCAGGGCAATGAAGAACACTTTTGGCACATTGGCATTCATCAGTCAAGGCACTAAGAAGCGAATTTGGGGAGCTGTGTTGCAGAACACGGGGCACTGATGAGGCCATACTTATAGCGTTATGATCAGTTTTGTTAACTTTGCTATAGGAATGATGTTATTAAACTGGAATGAGTGCAGAAGAAATTTACAATGATGTTGCCAAGGACTCAAGGCTCTGAGTTATCGGGAGAGATTGGAAAAGCTAGGACCTTTTACTTTTGCGTGTATGAGACTGGGGAGAGGATCTTATTGAAGGGTATAAGATCATAACAGGCATGGATAGAGTGAATGCACCCAGCCTTTACTTCCCGGGATTGAACAATCACGGACTAGAGCGCATCAATTCAGAGGGGTAAGAATACAAGGGAACCTGAGGAGCAACTTTTTTACACACAGGGTGATACGCATATGGAATGAGCTACCAGCAGAAGTAGTTAAGGTCCACAACATTCACAATATTTATAATGCATTTTGACAAATACAGGATAGGAAAGGATGAGAAGGATGCGGGGCGATGGCTGGGAACTGGGGTTAGTGTGAATTGACATTTTGGTCGGAATGGATCAGTTTGAGCTGAAAGGCCTATAGGACTCTATGACTCTAACAACCATTGCTTATCTCCCACAGAATGTTATTTTGTATTTTCCCAATTCACTGGAACAAACCTGACCCTCTCGGCTCCATGCTTCCATCAATTTGACCAAATGTACAAACATTCTATATTGTATGCAGACACATATTTTATATGTGTAAAATACAACATATTAATGTCACTACTCCTCCAAAGCTGCATCCGAACAAGGACATTGATTAGTCCTCCTGACCACACAACACCAAATCCGAAAAAAATAACTTTATCTCTAGTTTGCTTCAATACATACTCTTCAACCCACCTGATATACATTTAGAGAATTTATTTTTCACAGCATGAGCAGTAACTTAGTCAACGCTGTTAAAATGCAACTTGAGACCATCCAGTAAGACTGCAGTATCCATGATATTTCCATGTCTAATTTTCAGAGCATATGACGCTCAGAATTTCTGCAACAGTTTTAGTTTCGATATAGAATACACCAATGTTTGCTTCTCCTTGTTATTTGTAAACTCCACTTATACTGAATCTGAGGGACATTGTCTGTGGCGTTATTGGTGATAGACCTGGACAAGACACCCCAGAAGGGTCATCTTGATGCTGTGATACAGGACAAGCGTCAATAACCTTCTCCGCTCTGTCAGGATAAGGGTCACCATATTCTATCTGCTCCTTCACACTCCCTGTATACCTGTTATAGCACTAACCCCCGAACAAGGCTCGCACTCTATTCCAAATAAGGCTCAGGCATTTCCAAACTCAGGATTGAGTTCAGCAAATTTCTTCCTCACTTTCTCTGTCACCTACGCAATACCCCGACACTAATAATACTAAATTGATTTACAACTGTCGACTAACTCATTCCAGACACCTCACCAATCCCCCCAGCCCCACATCCACCAGCACTAACAGCAGAGTCACCCATTTTCCACTTTCCCTCCCTCTCTCTCTTTCTCCTGTTCCAGGAGAAACTGTCTGGAATGGGATAGAAAGAGCCAAGCCGGGTGGTGCTGTGCCTGATATCTGTTCCCTCACACTCCTTTCTCCCGCCATGTGGGGAGGAACCTGGCATGAGCCGGACAGAAACAAGTTGGCTCATGTGGAGCTTCTGAAACATCCATTTCACGTCAACTGAGTAAAGAGCAACATTCAGTTCTCACTTTAAACCCACTGTCAGTTCCAACATCAGTCCATTCACTCTCAAACAAAACAGATACCTCACTGCACAGAGATGCACAGCCGTATTGGTAACACCCCAACATATTAAAATGCACAACACATATAAGGAGAAAGGCATACACACACATTGCAATACACAGAGACATAGACAGTTGCACACAAATAGACACAAACACAGATAAAAACACGGAGGCTGATACATACGTACACAGATGCAGCCACACAAATACACAGAAAACAATCACATGCACACACCACACACACACACACAACACACACACACACACACACACACACACACACACACACACACACACACACACCCTAGTGTCATTAGGACTCAAATCGGCACGTTTTTGGTTTATCAAGGGAACAAGAATAATGAGTTTGGGGTACATACAAGAAATTATTGAATGGCATATCAGACTCGATGGGCCGAATGGCCTCATTCTGCTCCTTTTTTATGCTCACGTGGTGTTATGCTGTCAAGTATTCACTTTCTGAGATTGCAGCAGAGGCTGGGTTTGATACATATTTGACTGGAAAGAGTCAGTGGGAATGTGGGACAGGTTTGGACGGCAGAATGGTTTATGGTTATTCATAATTATTATATCCTTAAGCATGAAAAGAGGTGGTGATTTGATGTGAGGTTAGCACAGTTTTAATGTAATGGGTCCGACAATGAAATAAAGATGACCCTTTGCATTTAGTGCCGTGCGGTCTGTGGTATCCTCATCCTCAGGGAATACGGATGACTCTGTTATTGAGGATATTCTAGGCTGAGCTCGAATGATCTTTGCTGGACACAAGAGTCAATGTTTATCGGGAATAGACAGGAGAGGGATGATCAGAGAAAATCGGACCAGCCATGAGAATTCTGGATGTGTTGTTATCTCAATCCACCCGCCAGGCTGTTACAGAGATACACTGCCGCCCCGAACCCATGTGTTGTTCCCTTAATCCACCACTCGATGCTGTTACAGGGTAGGGGACCACCCCAATCCGTCAGAAAGGATCGTTACAATGAGACAGGAGGAGACCATTCTGCCCCTCTAAGAAATTATACAGGAATATAGAATTAAGTAATTCATATCGTTGAGTACATTACACAGCCCAGGACGAGGCCATTCAAGCCTCCTGAACGGCTACGCGGGAACAGGAAATATGTCACTAGCAGGAAATAGAGAGTAGAGAGAAATGTTTACTTTCAGCCTGCAAAGCTCTAACTGATGGAATGCCTCAGAGATCACTGTGGGTTATCATTGACCAAAAATCTGCATCAAAGATCTCGAGGAAGGGGAGGGAATGGCTTGGAGCTCAATTAGCTCGTACACCAAGATGGTAATTCATTGTGTCGTCAAATTGAGATACTGAGTCTGCAATATGATTATAGACAGGGAAGGTTAGTGCGCAAACTTTCTGTAGAAATCACATAAGGTAAATTGTGTATTTTGGCATGAAGGATAAAATAATGGTAATCAATTTTAATGGAGAGAGATTGCAGTACTCTCTGACACAGGCGGTTTCCATGTTCCTGGGACATGAATCATGTGAAGTCAGTCTGCAGATGCAGAATGTATTTGAAAGGTTCGTGGAATGATGCTGTTTTTGACAAAAGGTATCAGGTTGAATCGCAGGAATGTTTTACTGTATCTGTACAAGGCATTGCTGAGACCACACCTGATGCACTGTGTGCAGTTTTGATTCTCTAACACTAACATAAAAGGATATAATTATTTTCGACATTTTCAAAGAGGCTTCCCTTTCTCATTCCTGGCCTATGGTTATGGGGGATAATCAGTTCCGATCTTAGCCTAGAAATAGTATTGAAACACCATGACTTTCAGAAAAGTGCATCAGCTGGATGCATATTATCTCTTATCGGGGAGACTAAAGTTAGAGAATAAATTTGAAGAAAAAGATGCATTGATATCAATACGCATACTACGAAGACAACTACCAATATTTACAAATTACACAGACACGTATAAGCATATCATCAAATTATAAAGTGGGGACTTTTTTGAGATTGAATGGAATTGTGTTCAACAAGAGCAATGACGCACCTGCATATAATCCATAATCAGGTTTACCAGAGAATGCTCCAGGAGAGCACACATGGCCCAGTTTGGTGTTCAGTTGACAGTATTGTATGTTTCAACACAGAGAGCGAGAAAATTGCTCCCTGCCTGAGAAGCAACAGCCGATTGATTCCTTTCTCTTACTTTGATCCACCAGATAGCAAAGTGTCAGTCTGTAAAGTTTTTTCTAGAAAATGACCTACTCTGAGACCGATATCATTGGCCACATCACTAAACTGGTTACATTTAAGATCGGTGTAACCAGTGGAGGAGTGGACAGAAAAGGAAACAGTGACCCTCCAACATTGACTGGACCACATATGAGAAATTTTCAAAGGGCTGTCCAAGTGGAAATTCCCTCCCCAGAAGTTTGTGGTGCCTGGATGTTTACATTTATTCAAAGTTGTATTTGTTGACATTTGACAGAAAAGTGAATGTAGAAAATGTAGACAGAAAAGTGCTGGGGAGACCACAACCACATGACCCATAATCTTTGTGCATGATGGAGCGGTGACAAAGTGTCTAATGGCACACTCCTGCTGCTCAGTCCTATGTTCTTATGTTCCATTTAACCACTCACAGCTCCTGCAAGGAGCAGTTGGAGGCCACTTGCTCTAAATATGTGATCCACAGTAACACAGCATCTCATTCAATCACTCAAGACTGTCACACACACACGGTTTAGTGTGGGTTGGAAAATGTTATTTGGAAATCCAGGCTGGGTTCGAAAGACGCCTCTGGTCTCTTTGCAGAGTGTCTCCTCTCTGCAACTTGTGCTTTATTTGTTGGTCATAATACAGGCCCAGATTCACTGTGAATACAAACCATATCTCACCCAGAGATGACTCACAAAATACTTTGCTCTGTCTGATTGCAACGTTCAATAACAGAACGTTCAGGAAAATTACAACCATTAACTTTGTAATTACAGAATATGAGGACATAAGGAACCGGATCAGCAAATTCGGATGATCAAGCCATTGTCTACCATCATGGCTGATCTACTATTGGCATTAACTCCTTTTTAATGCCCAATTCATCACGTCCCTTAGCTGTCTGACAGTCAAAAATCCATCCAAGTCCTCCTTAAATACTTTCAGTGATGTAGCTCCCATAACTCGCTAGCACAGATAATTCCTGACATTGATTATCCGTTGTGAGAGGAAAACATTCCTTACACATACATCGTCACCTCATTGATATGAACGAGAGGTGGACACACGGGCTCAGCAAACAGTGAATGGCTTTGATACCAAGTCAGTATTTGACTGAGGATGACATCAGGGCCACCCACTTATTTGAGTTGAATGGAAATCAGGTGTAACCTCCCACTTGTCTGGGTCTTTCAGAGCACAAAAAGAGATGCTTGTGGTCGGTGGCCAATAATCCTGTCAGTCCCGGATATCTCTGCAGGAGATCCTCAGGTTAGCCTCCTCAGCACAAACATCTTCAACTGCTACATCAATGTCTTTCCCCATCATAAGATCTGAAGTAGGTATGATGACTGAAGATCACACAATATTCAGACACTGTGTGCCCCCTCAGCTCCTGAACCATTCTGTGTCCATGTAACAGCAAGACCCGGACAGCATTCCGGTTTGTGCTGTTAAAGTGTCGGTAACATTCATGTAATAGCGCTGCCAGACATTGCACATTTCCACAGTTAACAGAGGAGCTCAATCAGCATCCCAGGCTGTTGCACACTGATATGTGGAAGCCATTGAGCCCGTGGAAACTACTGAACAGGAAGAGGGACAGCCCATTCTACCCATCTGCCTATTCCACAGGAGAGAAGGGGTCTGGTCTGCACATCGAGCTGTTAAACAGGAGCAGGCAGAGCCCAATCAGACGTTAAACCTGTTCCATGAGAGCAGGAGGAGGCTATTTAGCCCCACGAGACAGTTACACAGAAACAGGAGGGCGTCATTGGTACTCTAACATGACAAATAAATGAAACCGAGACTGCATTGATAGGGTGCTCCATGGTGTAATCATGGTTCCATTGTTTGTAGAACGTGTGTTACCTTAACATTGTTTGCGGGCATGGAGGAGGGAAACCAAATATTTTGTGTAAAGTCTCAAGGAGGCATCTTCTATCTCCGAGAAGTCACTCCCATGTGCTGTATGTAGGTCAGAAGCTGCTGGAAAGAGTTAACTCTTTTATAACGAAGGTACTGTTGCTTCTGTCGGGATTATGGATAGCATGACGTTGATTGCAGGATCACGCAACAATTGAACTGCATTAACGTTGGAGGAGTTTTTTTTCAAAGCCCTGAAACTCTCTCTCTCTCTCTCTCTCTCTCTGAATTGAAATAGGTAGTGGGGGTAGTTGGGTGGAACGTTCTCAGTGACTCTTAAACTATCGAGAATCATGTAATCCGAGTGAAAAAAAAAGCCATGGAAATTATCACCATTGTTGTGGTTCTGCTCGCCGAGCTGGAAGTTTTCTGCAAACGTTTCGTTCCCTGGCTAGGGAACATCATCAGTGCGTTGGACGCCTCGTGTGAAGCGCTGCTTTGATGTTTCTTCCGGTATTTATATTGGTTTGTTCTTGCCGCTTCCGGTGTGTCAGTTTCAGCTGCAGTGATTTGTATCTGGGGTCCAGGTCGATGTGTCTGTTGATGGATGTTCTTGCCGTTTCCAGGTGTCAGTTTCAGCTGTAGTGGTTGTATATGGTGTCCAGGTCAATGTGTCTATTGATGGAGTTTGGGATGAATGCCATGCTTCTCTAGGAATTCTCTGGCTGTTCTCTGTCTGGCTTGTCCTATGATAGTGTGTTTTTCCCCCAGTCAAATTCATGTTGCTGGTTGTCTGAGTGTATGGCTACTAGAGATAGCTGGTCGTGTCGTTTGGTGGCTAGCTGATGTTCGTGGATGCGGATTGTTAGCTGTCTTCCTGTTTGTCCTATATAGTGTTTTGTGCAGTCCTTGCATGGTATTTTGTAAACTACGTTAGTTTGGCTCATGCTGGGTATTGGTCCTTTGTTCTAGTGAGTTGTTGTCTGAGCGTGGATGTTGGCTTGTGTGCTGTTATGAGTCCTAAGGGTCGCAGTAGTCTGGCTGTCAGTTCTGAGACACTCCTGACGTATGGTAGAGTGGCTATCCTTTTGGTTGTGGCATGTCCTCGTTCCGTGGTCTATCTCTTAGGCATCTGGTGATAAAGTTGCGTGGGGTTCCGTTTTTGGGCGAATATCGACCTGCCCCAGATAAAATCACTGCAGCTGAAACTGACACCCGGAAGCGGCAAGAACAAACCAATATAAATACCGGAAGAAACATCAAAGCAGCGCTTCACACGAGGCTCCCACCGCACTGATGATGTTCCCTAGCCAGGGAACGAAATGTTTGCAGCAGAAACTTCCAGCTCGGCGAGCAGAACCACAACAACGGATACCCGAGCTACAAATCTTCAATCAGATTTTAAATTATCACCATAACAGTGTCTTTTATAACATCATAAGTGATTGTACATCCCCCTTAATGTTCAATGCAATCACCTTATTCTCTCACTGAGCTTCACTCTCTGTTCATGTTGCCATCATCCCAGGATTAGTCTGGTGAGACTTGAGAGAAAGTCTATCCACAGTAACCCAAATACTGCCTCAACACACTCAGGGATGATCACAATAATTCTTTTCTCTCACTTCAATATCGCCGTTTTCTTCCTGTGTTATGAAATACCATTATTTCTCTATGCACTACGACTGACATGGAATTTATAAGTTCCTTATGTCTGTACGTCAGCATCAATAAAGCCAGCATCAGAGTTGCCAATGGAGATGTGCATCACAATCGGGGAGAACTTCAATGAGATCGAATACATCTAAAAGATGTAATGATCGCCTGCCTGAATAGAAATGAGATGTACAAATACGGGAAACAGGTAGAGGAAGGGATCTGTCTTGACTTTTGTTCTTCTCTCACAGGATGTATGCAGCCCTGTTCAGGGCAGCATGTTACGCAATCTTAAACTGAGTGGCTGGTTCAGTTGTTTCACAGGAGAGTAAAGAGTAAAACACATTGCTGGGGTTTGTAGTGTTACAACACAGGATATATTCTCCTTCTTAATTAAAACCAGCAACAGAGAAAAGATTTATCCAATGCAGTAATGTGTGATAATTCTAGAGTCTAAGAACTATTTAAAGTAAAAATTAACAACCATATTTCTTGAAGTATTACAGAGAATAATAATCGAACGAATATTAACAACTTCTTCCTCTAACGTATCTTTGACCTTCCCACTCCACAATACGAGTCCGATAAGACTCCTTATTAAGATTTACAAAATAAAACTTCTTATCTCAAAACCAGGAAGCTTTCGGTTATTCTCCATTTTCCTGTCTTCTTTTCTTCTGGGGATTCAGCTTCACTAGTTACTAATCAATGAATATACTTTTAAGGGAGCTATTTTTCAGGCAGTCTTTGCATGCTGGTAGCTTGGCAGCTCTGCTCTCAACTGTTCAATTTTCCACGGTCTTGTACCTCCAAACAATTGGATTGTGTCATTGGCTTTTAAGATTACCAATATATTGCATTCAAACTTGATTGGAGGTGGGTCATTTGGGGTATAATTTAAAGTGTTTGGCTGAATTTGTTTTTGTCTCAAGACAATGAGCTAATCGAGTTGTTCGACCAAATGTTAAGGTATATCTACTTTTCAGAAGACTTGGTGCTGTCATGTAGTTTAAAGGTGCAGTACACCCACATGTTAATCAATGAGGTCACACGTAAACCTGACTAGGAAGGTTGACACATTGACTTACCTAAAGGACTTCAGGCAAGCAGATGGGTTTTTTTCACAAATAATAATGTTTGCTTTTAAATTCCACCACTTTCCTTCATGAGATACCAACAGACTATTATTCTGTGGCTCTAGATTATGAGTCAATGGCTTGACCACCATAAACTGTCTTCCTGTACATGCAGAGAACACGTCAAACATCCTCAAGAGCAATTATTTAGTGATGGACATGTGATTAGAAAGCAGTTGAAACTGTTGCATCCAGATTGAACATAGGCAAAACTCATGGTTCTTTCAGAAGTTGCACTGACTCTGCAGACGAGATTGAGATTTCATGGTGGTGGTTTTGGACAGGATTGGTGAGTGGAGAGGACGTGGAGATGTAAATCTGTGAAGGACAAAATGGATTATGTAGTTTGAGAACATTCTGTGTCCTTCTCGCATATCAGTGAGTAATTTATAAATAGTAGTTTGATAGTTATATTTTATAAGGAAAGGATTTTTTTGTTTGGAACTGAAGACATTGACTTGCCCTTTCCAAAATTTATATATCATGAGCAGAAATTCAGTTCAACCCGTTTAATAGATAAATATAATGACTTACCAGGAACACCAACTATGCAAGGATGGGATAGTAACCACCTTGAATAATCCAAAGGATATCCTGGATCCGTGATGCTAATGATATCCAAGGCCGAGAAAGCCAGTAAAGACCCCAGGATAAACTCCTGTCCATTGTTGGGACATTCCAGTCTAATGTTCTCTGATTCGGATCCATTGTTGGAACATTCCAGTCTAATGTTCTCTGATTCTGATCCACTGTTGGAACATTCCAGTCTAATGTTCTCAGATTCTGATCTCTCCTCCCTCTCTCTCTCGAGCTGCTGATCCCTGTTAGTGCTGTCAGTGATGCTCCTACTCACACTGTGGGATAGCACATTGAACAGAGCCCATTTATCTTTCAATGACGGAAACTCTTCACGCCAAATTAGGATCCACGGAGATTGTTATTAATCACAGTCACTGAACAAATAGCTCCAGCTAACCCCTTTAATCCCATTGAATTAAATATTGATTTTATTAAAATTCAAAAGAACATTAAAAGTTTAGACATTTGGCATGGGAATATGTGTGGGGTGAACAGGAAGAAATATTTGAGATGGTAGATTGAATGTATGTAATCATTCAATTTGCCTTAGTATGGCAGTAATGCCAAAGGATTGTCAGAACATAAACAAGTTTCTCCGTTTATAAATCGAAACATACAGTCTGTAACTACTGATCAGTGATGTGATTATAATGTCAGTAAAACATCTAGAGAACTTTCTAGTCCATAATCTGCCAGAAAAATGCCTATGACAACATGATTATAACAGACAAATGGCATGGAAAAATTAACAGAGAATATGATGTGACACACAATTCAGATGGTTATTCAAGGATCAGAGACGGCAGGTGAGGGTTATGCTGTTAATGTTATCGATGCCAATCAACTGCATTGAAGTAAATTTCACTGGATTTTAATTGCAGTGTGATTATGATATTGGGGCATGGCTGCTGAGACTGGATAGAGGAAACATGATATTTCCCAGCTATCTGTATTGGAATTTTATTCTTTATAAATCATATGGTGATCAAATTCCAGGATACATCTCCAATGAGGAATGAGGAGAACCATGCAACCAGAAGACATTGGAACAGAACTTTGGCCATTAGACCCATTGAGCCTGCTCCGCCATTCCATGATGGCTGTTAAGCTTCTCTACCCCATTCTCCCACTTTCTACCTGTAACCCTTGATCCCATTTATAGTCAAGAACCTATCTGTCTCACTCCTAAATATACTCAATGACCTGGACTCGACAGCCTCTGTGGCAGTGAATTCCTTCGTTTCACCGCCCTCTGGCTGAAGAAGTTTCTCCTTATCATTTTGTGAAAAGGTCTTCTCTTTACACTGTCCCCTCAGGTACTAGTTTCTCCTACCATTGGATATATCTTCCCAAAATCCCCTCTTTCCAAAGTCATTTAGTATTCCGTAAATTTCAGTTGACCTCCTAACATTCTTCTGAACTCTACCAAACAGACCCAGAGCTCTCAAATATTTTTTAATATGTTAAGCTTTTATTTCCTGGCACCATGCGCGGGAATCTTTTCCGAAAACGCTCCAGGACCAGTGAATCCTTCCTGAGATATGGGACCCAAAACTGCGCACAATAATCCGAATGTGGCATGACCAAAGCCTTGTAGAGCCTTAGGAGTACATCCCTGCTTTTATATCCAAGCGCTCTTGAAAGAAATACCATCATTGCATTTGCCTTCTTAACTACTGACAACCTGCAAGTTTACCTTTCAAGACTTCTGGACAGGAACCCCCTAGTCTTTTTTGCACTTCAGATTTCTGAATTGGCTTGCTCTTTAGAAAATACTCCATGTCTCTATTCATTCTGGCAAAATGCGTTCCCACACTGTCCCACGTTGTACTCCATCTCCCACTTGTTTGCTCACTCTCCAAACCTGTGAAAGTCCTCAGCAGTGAAAGTGAGGACCGCAGATGCTGGAGTTCAGAGTCAAAAAGTGTTGTCATAGAAAAGCACAGCCCGTCTAGCAGCATCAGAGGAGCAGGAGATTCGACGTTTCAGGCATAAAGCCTTCATCAGAATGTGGAGTGGGCAGAAGTGGGCAGAGAAAGAAATGGGAGCGGCTGGCGCTGAAGAAGGTAGCTTGGAAGGTGACAGCTCATGAAGGTAGGTGGTGACAGTGATAGGTCAGAATGAAAGGAGGAGTGGATATATGGGAAGGAAGATGGACAAGTAGGACAGATCAAGAAGGCGGGTCCTCAGTTGGAGGGTTTGATCTCGAATAAAGGTGGAGGGAGGGGAGATGAAGAAACTGGTGAAATTGTCCTTGATACTCTGTGTTTGCAGGTCACAAGGCAGAAGATGATGCGTTCTTCCTTCAGACGTCAGGTGTCAAGAATCTGGCAGTGAAGGAGTTCCAAAAACTTGTAAGACCTTGGCAGAGTGGGAGGGGGAGTTGAAGTATTCTGCCACAGGGCAGTGGGGGTTGTTGGATTTGGTGTCCGAGAGTGTTCCCTGAACCGTTTTGCAAGTTGACGTCCTGTCTCGCCAATGTAGTGGAGACCAGGAGAAATGGACAGACTAGATGAGGTGTCTGGATGCACAGGATGTTTCTCTGCCTGATGTGGAAGGATCCATTGGGATCATGGTGTGAACGTGGGGTCGGAGGTGTTGGCACAGCTTTCATACATTTTGCAATGGCAAGGGAAGGTGCGGGGATGGGAAGTTGGAATGTTGGGGCTGCGTGGACCTAACGAGAGAGAGATTGTGAGGAATGGTCTCACAGTTTGATGATAGGAATGGGAGGAAGTATATGTCTGGTGGTGTGTTCTGACTGTTGGTGGCAGAAATGGCGGAGGATGATACGTTGTATCCTGTGGTTGGTGGGATGGAAGGCGAGCACCAGAGAGGTTCTAACTTGTTGCAGTTGGAAGGGTGCAGTTCAAGGGCAGAGGTGTGCGAAGTTGAGGAAATGTGCGAGAGCACCTTCCTGCAGCCGAACCTCCTCTTCAATGCTACCTGTCCCTTTATCTATTTTTGCACTGTTTAAAGCTTAGCCAGAATGCAGTCAGTTCCTTCATCTCGATAATGAATGCAAAAAGTGAAAAGTTGTGGTCCCACCACTGATTCTTGTGAAACACCACTTGTCACTGGCTGCAATCCTGAGAAGAACCCTTTGATCCCCACTCTCTGCTTTCTGTTAGACAGCCAAACTTCTATCCATGCTAGCACCTTACCTCTAAAACCTTGGACCCATATCTTTCGCAACAGCCACATGCATGGCACCTTGTCAAGGATTCTTGAGGTGCAAATGGATAATATCCATCGTTTCTCTTTGATCCAATCTGCTCATTACTCCCTCACATTATCCTAGCCGGTTTGTCAGGCATGACCTCCCCTTGATGAAACATGCTGACTCTGTCCTATTTTACCAAAGACCTCAGAAATCCCATTCTTCACGATGGATTCCATGATGTTACCCCAAATACAAGGTTAGGCTAATCAGTGTACAGTTTTACATCTTCTGCCTAACACCCTTATTAAACGGGGTGTCATGTTAGCAAGTATACAGACACTTGGCCTTTTCGAGGTTTTAGTCATTCCTGAAAGATTACCACTTCCACTTGCACGAACTCTTCAACTATCTCGCTTACAAGTTTGTGGTGTAGTCCAACTGGTCCAGGTGAGTTATCCCACATTCAGACCATTCCGTTTTCGAACATGTTCTTCTTGGTGATGGCCACCGTATTCAGGACTGCCCTCTCACTCTCTTCAGTTCTGGGAAATGTCTCGTGTCTTCCACCCTGAAGACTGATGCAAATTTCCTCAGCTATTTCTTTGTTTCCCACTACTGTCTCTCCAGCATCATTTTCCAGTGGTCCATATTCACTTTTACTCTCTTTTGCACTTTATATTTCTAAAGAATCTCTTACAGTTTCCTTTGTATTAGTGGTTAAGTTAGCCCCATATTTAACCTTCTCCTCCTCCTTATTTATTTATTTTTGCCTTCTGTTGGCCCCAATTCTCCAGCTTCCTCTGCCATTCATCGCTCTTTTGCTTACATGCAATCCCTGACTTCCCTTGTCAGCCCTGGTTGCCTCATCCTCCCTGTACCATGCCTCTATTACTTAACATGAATCTCTGCAGTGTCCCTGTATTAACCTTGGAATCTGCTGCCATTGCTGTTCTCCCTGTCTTTCCTGCTAGACCCCTGTCCCGGTCAATTCTACCCAGCCTCTCCCTTCTGCCTCTCCAGTTGCCTTTATTCAGCTGAAATACTGTTAACTCTGATTCTTTCTTCTCTCTCATATTGCAGAATAAATTCGACCATATTCTGATCACTCTGCTTCTGAAGTTTTCCCTTCATCTTAAACTCCCTTATCTAGCCTGTTTCATTAAATCCAGTGTCAATCTCTTCCCGAGTGGGCTCCACCACATGATACTCCAAAAAGCCATCCTGTAGACATTTTATCAAATTCCTTTTCTTGCGATTCACTACCAACCTGGTTTCTAATTCCACTTGCATATTGAAATCCCCTATGATCAGTATAACTTTGCCTTTCCTACAGATCTTTACTATCTCCTGGTGTATCTTGTCCCCACAGCTCCTGACTACTCTTTGGAGGCCTGTGCAAGTCTCCAACTGTGATTCTCTTTCCTTTGTGGTTCCTCAATTCTACCCACGCAAATTCTACACCATCTGACCTTTTTTATTTCTTACTATTGATTTAATTTCATTTCTTATTAAAAATGGAAATCCACTCCCTCTGACATCTACCTTTTTGATAGAATATATGTCCTTGAATATCCTGACCCCTTGCAGCCACTTCTCTGTGATGCCCATCACGTCATACCTACCAATTTCAATCTGTACCACAAGCTCATTTACTCTATTCTTTATACTGCTTGCATTCAGATATAACCCCTTCAATCCTGTATTAACGGTTCCTCTTCTCATTGTCATTTGTTTGTCCAGTTTGCTTGAAGTTGATTGCTTACACTTTCCATACACTGTCCTATTTGCATCTGTGCTGGAGATTTTAAATCTGTCCTGAGCTCTGTACTCTTACCTGCGCTATGCAAATTAAACCCTATAACTGCACCCCCACCCCGCACACATACGCACTCCTAATCAGTTTACAGATCTGTCTACAGCCTTAGTTAGGAATCACCCCGACTCTGGCCGCAGCACGGTTCAGATGAAAACTGTCCCATCGGAACAGGTCCTTTCTTCCTCAGTAATAAAATGTGTTTATTCAACACAAAATACGGGGATTTATAGTGACTTGTATCTGCCATTTCCGGTTGTCATTTCCAGCTGTCTGCTGCAGTGGCCGGTAAATTGTGTACAGGTCGATGTGCTTACTGATTGAATATGTGGATGAATGCCATGCTTATAGGAATTCCCTGGCTGTTCTCTGTTTGGCTTGTCCTATAATAGTAGTGTTGTCCCAGTAGAACTCCTGTTGCTTGTCAGCTAAGTGTGTGGCTACTAAGGATAGCTGGTCATGTCGTTTCCTGGCTAGTTGGTGTTCATGGATGCGGATCTTCTGTCTTCCTGTTTGTCCTATGTAGTGTTTTGTGCAGTCCAAGCATGGGATTTTGTACACTACGTTGGTTTTGCTCATGCTGGGTATCGGGTCCTTCGTCCTGGTGAGTTGTTGTCTGAGAGTGGCTGTTGGTTCACGTGCTGTTATGAGTCCTAGTGGTCGCAGTAGTCTGGCTGTCAGGTCAGAAGTATTCTTGATGCATGATAGTCCTTTAGGTTGTGGCATGTCCACTTTCCGTTGTCTTTCCCTTAGGCATCTGTTGGTGAAATTGCGGAGGTATCCGTTTCTGGCGAATACATTGTATAGGTGTTCTTCTTCCTCTTTTTGAAGTTCTGGTGTACTGCAGTGTGTTGTGGCCTTTTTGAACAGTGTCTTGATGCAACTTCTTTTGTGTGTGTCGGGGTGGTTGCTTTCGTCGTTTAGGACTTGGTCTGTGTGTGTGTTACATTCCTGTATATCTTTGTAGTGAATTCTCCGTTCGGTGTTCTCCGCACCATCACGAGTAGGAATGGGAGTTGGTTGTCCTTTTCTTTCTGCCTCGTGAATCGGATTACTGTGAGTGTGGCGTTGATGATCTGGTGTGTTTTTAATGATTACAAAGGTGTCATCCACATATCTGACCCAGAGTTTGGATTGACATTGTGGTAAGTCTGTTTGTTCTAATTTTTGCATTACCGCTTCTGCTATGATTCCAGAGGTGGATGAGCCCATGAGTGTGACGCTGATTTGTTCATATATATGGTTGTTGTTGTGAAGTGTGTTGTGAGGCACAGATCCAGTAGTTTGAGTATGCCGTCTTTGTTGATAGGTTCCCCGTCTTGTTGTATGTTGCGAATGTCCAGCAGGTTGGCTATTGTTTCCCTGGCTCGGGTTTTGTCGATTGCAATGAACAGTGCCGTAAACGTCGAATGAGACCATAGTTTCTTCCTTGTCTATGTGTATATCTCTGCTAATGTTCAAGAATTGTTGTGTTGACTGTATAGAGTGTCTGGATCCGCCGATCAGGTGTTTCAGTTTCAGCTGTAGTTCTTTAGCCAGTTTGTGTGATTGTCCCTGATAGTGATTCTATGGGTCTGAGTGTGATGTCTGGTTGTGCACTTTAGGTAGTCCATAGAATCTGGCAGTGTTGTTGCTTTCAGATTTCATCCTCTGTAGGTAAAGCTGGTTATCTGTCCGTTTTATTTCCTCAGTGTGTTGTTTATCCTATTGGTGAGCTGTGGGTGGGGTAGAACTCCCGCTTTTGGTGTGTGTGTTGTATCTGCAAGTAGCTGTTGCGCTTTTTGATGTACTTGCTTTGTCCAGGATGACAGTCATTCTGCCTTTATCTGCTGGTAGTATGATTATGTTCTTATCGTTTTCGTAGAGCTTTCAACTGCTTCCATCGCCTTGTTGTTGAGGTTATGTGTTTGTATTTTCCTTGTTATCAATGGTACGATACTTTGTCTCACTGTTTGTTGTGTCTCTTCAGTCAGTCCATTGTTTCTGATTGTGCATTCTTGTGCTGCTAGGAAGTCTGCTGTCTTGTGTCCCTGTGGTTGTAGTTGAGTCCCTTGGCCAGTATTGTTCTTTCGGTCTCTGTGAGCTGTCTGTGGGAGAGATTTCTAACCCAGGAGTGCTTTGTGGTGTCCTCTCTGTTGTGTGTTAGTTTGGCCATGTGTTTTCTATTTAGTGCCTTTTTTTTGCGATGTCTGGTCTGTCCTGTCCGATGGTGACGCCTGTTCTATGGCCCGGTCCATTCCTGATTGGTGGTTTTTAAAACTAACGATTTTTGGCGCTCAATTTCTTGTCTGTAATTGTGTAGTCTGTTGTGTGCGTCCAAGAATACATACCGGATTATCAACGCCACACTCACACGAATCCGATTCACGAGACAGGAAAAAAAGGACAACCAACTCCCATTCCTAGACGTGATGGTACAGAGAACACCGAACGGAGAATTCACTACAAAGGTACACAGGAAAGTAACAAACACACAGACCAAGTCCTAAACGACGAAACCAACCAACCAAACACACACAAAAGAAGTTGCATCAAGACACTGTTCAAAAAGGCCACAAAACACTACAGTATATCAGAACTGCAAAAAGAGGAAGAAGAACATCTATACAATGTATTCACCATAAACGGATACCCCTGCAATTTCACCAACAGATGCCTAAGGGAAAGACAACGGAATGAGGGACATGCCACAATCCAAAGGACTAGTCACACTACCATACATCAACAATATTTCTGAACTGACAGCCTGACAACTGCGACCACTAGGACTCATAACAGCACACAACCCAACAGCCACTCTCAGACAACTCACCAGGACGAAGGAACGATACCCAGCATGAGCAAAACCAATGTAGTGTACAACCTTCCATGCAAGGACTGCACTAAACACTACATAGGACAAACAGGAAGACAAGTACCGGTCTGCATCCATGAACATCAACTAGCCAGGAAAACGACATGACCAGCTATCCTTAGTAGCCACACACTCAGATGAAAAGGAACATGAGTTCAATTGGGACAACACTACTATTATAGGACAAGCCAAACAGAGAACGGCCAGGGAATTCATAGAGGCATGGCATTCATCCACAGATTCAATCAATAAGCACATCGACATGGACCCAATATCCTGACCACTGCAGCAGACAGCTGGAACTGACAACCGGAAGCGGCAGATACAAGTCGCTATAAATGCCGGAGGAAACATCACAGAAGCGCTTAATAGGAGGCTCGCAAGCACTGAGGATGTCACCTAGGCAGGAGACGAAACGTCTGCAACAAAAGTTCCCAGCTCAGCGAACAGAACTACAACACGAAGACAATACAGCAGGCGGTGAGCCTGGTAGCTCTGGTTGAGGGAAGCATTGCTGAGGCAGGGTAAGGCAAGGCAATAATTCTGTGAGCATTCAAGTCAGTTCAAAGTGAGTGCGCACAAACACCGAGTGAGCAGCCCAGAGGACAGCCTATGAGCTTGGTGTGCCCCTGAGCACAGTGTCCTTGCAGCAGTATTGAGGGTTTAGAAACACTGAGTGAGCAGACCAGAGGGACAGTCTATGAACTTGGTGTGTGTCCCTGAGCACAGTGTCCTTCCAGCAGTATTGAGGTAGAACACGGAGTGAGAAGCCCAGAGGAATAGTCCATGAGCTGGGTGTGTGTCCCTGAGCACGGTGTCCTTGCAGCAGCATTGCACTAAGAGTTTTCAGTGCACCCTGAGCTGCAGCATTGAATTACAAAAGTGTTCTGTCAATGGGTTGGAGATGTGCTGTGATGGCATGATGAGGCTGGCATGTGACAGGTGTCAGCATAGGTGGATGTGGAGTACATGCAGCTTCTGTCTGTGCAGTGTTCCCCCAAGACGCGAGTGCCCAAGATAGAAGGCTGCAGGAGCGAGGGGCGTGATGTAGTCACCAGTTCCCAGCTCTGACTTTCACGTCCCATTCTCCAAATTGAGTTTCCCTGCTATGGGAGGGAGGGTATGAAGCTGCAAGTTGATGAGGAGAGAGTCTCTGAATGTGGCCGTTGATCATCAGTCAACATTCAGTCAACATCTTGCAACTCTTGCACTCAAATCTTGTTTTAAAGAACAGTCCAGCACAGGAACAGACCCTTCATCCCAGCAAGCCCGCACTGACACATGATGCCGTTCTAAAGTTAATACGAAAGTTTTTGCTCAGACACCCTCTACGTCATTCTGTTCCCAGCTCACTCATATTTGTGCCAAGATCCCTCTTAAACCTTGCTCTATTGGCTCCTTCTTCTATATCAGTGCATTCCAGGCACTTGCACGTTCTGTCTAGAAAAGCAAAAAAAAATCTTGCCGATCATATCTCGTGAACTTTCTCTCCCTTTTTACCTAAAACCTACGGTCATGAGTATTTCGACTTTGGAAAAAAAAGCTTCTAACTGTCTGTCTATTTATACCTCTGATAATTTTGTAAATATCTATCAGGTAGCCCCATAGCCAATGATGCCCAGGTGCATACAAACCATGTTTGTTCCAATTTCTCCTTCTGGCTAATACCCTCCAAACAAGGCAACATCCTGGTAAAACATTTCCATACCCTCTCTAACACTCCACGTCATTCTGCCGATGTGGCAACCATCATGTACACAATATTCTAAATGTGCCCGAACTATGTTTCTCTACAGCTGCAATATGACCTGCAAATTTCACACTGCATGCTCTGATGCATGTCTACAAGTTTGCCATCAGTCTTCTTGGTCACCCTATCCACCCGTGTTGCCACGTTCGGATGTCGATGCAGCCAGTAGTTTTTCCATCCACTTTATACTTATCTCCTATATTAGACCTTCTAAAACGCATCACGACGTCGCAACTGTCCAGATAAAGTTACATCTGCGTTTTCTCTGTCCAAGTCTGCAGCTGACCTACATCCTGCTGTATTCTCTGGCAATCATCCTCACAATCTGCAACTCTGCCAATCTATTTACAGATCTCCAGTCACAAAAACACTGTACCACCACTACTACTCTGTCTTCTATGACCAAGCAGGTCTCTATCCATCTTAGTAACTGACCGCTGATCCCATTTCACTTCATCTTCTGTATGAGCCTGCCATAAGGAACCATATCAAAGGCCTTCCCTAAGGTCCAAACGGCCAACGCCCAACCTCATGCCCTCATCAATCAATTTGTCTCCTCCTCAAAACAATCAATCAAGTTTGTGAGACAGGATATTCCCCACACAACTGTGTTTCCTGTTGCTATTAAGTCCATATTAGAATGCTGTTGAGCTGTACACATTCAGACAAGTGATATATTCCATCATATTCCTGACTTGAACCTTGGAGGTTAGATTAGATTCCCTACGGTGTGGAAACAGGTCCTTCAGCCCAAAAAGTCCACACCAACCTCAGAAGAGTAACCCAACCAGACCCATCCCTGCCCTGTACTTAACCTTGACTAATTCACCGAAGACTATGGGCAATTTAGTGTGCAAATTCACCAGACCTGCGCATCTTTGGACTGTGGGAGGAAACCAGAGCACCCGGAGGAAACTAACTCAGACATGGGGGCAAGGTACAAACTCCACACAGATAGACACCCAAGGCCGAATTGAACCTAGGACCTTGGTGCTGTGAGGCAGCAGTGCTAAGCACTGAGCTCTTAATGGTTACTTACTTAACTTTGGGAGGTATGCCAGCCGTGATGGATACTGTAATGTGTGGTAGTATGTCGGGCTATGATGGTTACTGTACAGTGAGGTACGTCGGGCCATGATGTTTACTTTTACAGTGGGAGGTATGTCGGGCTTTGGTGGTTACTGTACTGTGAGTATTTCAGGCCGTGTTAGTTACTGTACAGTGGGAGGTATGTCGGGCCGTGATGGTTACTGTACAGTGAGTTGGTCGGGTGTGATGGTTACTCTACAGTGGGAGGTATGTTGGCCGTGACAGTTACTGTGCAGTGGGGGCTATGTGGTGCCTGATAGTTACCGTACATTAGGATGTAT